>NC_072740.1:129743844-129832038 GCF_026930045.1 Uloborus diversus
AGTATCGAAATGCAGCGGTTTTCTCTATTAGGCATGGTTTCCAAGCTGTGTGCTTGTCTGTCTCCTGGCGACTGGAGGGTAACGCATGCGTCTTCGCTTTGCTTGCAAACTCGGTGAGTGGACTGCCATTGAGTTAGTTCGTAATGTGAAGCTTATGGCTCTTTCGCCACCTTTCATTGGCGAAAACTGTCACTTATTAAATAATAATCGGTGCAATTTCGAAGGAAGATTCGAGGCATCGGTAATCGAAATATTTCTTAGTTATTTGTTGCTTCCCTCTGTGTCTGTGCCATATGTGTTTCATAATATTTTGTGTAGCTTAGCTCCTGTCAAGTGCGCCGCCATGATCTGTCAGGATTCAAATTCAGATTCGCGAATATACATAGTGTGTATTTTTTTATCTGTTCCTTTTTATTGATGTCACTCCTTGATGTTATAGTATTATGAACGGCAAACAAGATTTCTCCCTTTTTCCATATGCCATCATTTGTAGTCTTACGTTCGCACGAAATGCACAGAATATCACGCTCTTTTTTGTTTTTGTCAGATCAGTGAAACGACGTTCATTTCTCATGTGTCATATTGTTGCATTACTTTCTGATTTTTTTGTTTATGGTGTAACTCATGCTGCAAATAAGATGGTAATACATTTGCTTCATTATGTTTTGTATTCTGATGTTTATAAATCTTAATTATTTTAGTAAAAAAGAAAAGGTCAATTTGAAAAGATGTTATCATTATGTTAAGTGATATAATTTCGTGATAGAATTTTGTTGGTCAATAGTATCGGTTGACAATGGATCTCTGGGAGGGGGGTGAGGGGGCATTGCCCCTAGTCAGCTTTAATGAAGTTTTCCTAACCCATCATTTAAAGAATTGTATTGGATCATCCCCCCCCCTTCTTCCAAACATTTATTTCATTTGTATGAATACATAAATGTATATGTTTTGCTGTTTTTAACCTTTTATTTGTATCGAGAATCTGCATTCCTTTCTTTGAAAACTGAAATGATGGACCTGTTGCTTTCTAAACCGTAACTTTAAAATTAGCTAGCAAATATTGTAAAGCAATGTATTTTTCGATCTAAAAAGTTATAAATAAAAAACAAACACTTCATTTTAGTGGGGCGAAGTTTCATAAGTTATATGGGAAAGGGTCCTCCAGTTCCCTTTTTACTCCATCCAACTTCTGGTAACTTCTTAAAACAGCCTGCACTGAAAGTAATCTCAGGGGACACCAGAGTTGGGGCGTGTTGGTCCACTTTTCTAATTTTCATATTTTATCTCACAGGGGTGATTGTGTTTCGGTATTTTACCGAATTTTCTGGTATTTTCAGACGTATTTCTGGTAATTTAATGTCCGAAAATACCGGAATTATATTTTTTTTGTTATACTTTTATCTCCCTGCCTCCGCAGTTTTTTAAAATTATATAATACTCATCAAATATACCTGCAAGAGCCATAAAATGAACACCTATCCCTTAAGATGGACAAATGTCAAGATAATTTGCATAACACCAGCTCAAAAGTAACTTTGTAACCCATTAAAAATTTAATAAAATGTACACACAATATTTTGACACAGAACTATTTAATACTATGGCAAAGACGCACTTAAGTAATAGGAGCCAAAGATTATCCCCCCCCCCCCCGGTCTCGCTTTGAAACTTTCAGGTATTTTTTGATGAACTCACAATCACCCCTGATCTCATCAAAAAATTAAATGAGCTGTTTGATTTTCTACCAGGAGTGTGAGTGTCATTAAATATTTCTTATCTTCGATTTTTTTGAAAATGTTCTAATCGTTAACTTTTATTAATATTTTTTAACAACTTTGTGAAGTGGACAAATGGGCCTTGGGCCCGGATACATAGGTCCGCATTGTGGAAAAAACTTCAAAAGCAATTTTAATGATGATAAAAAAAAAAAAAAAAACAATATTTTGCTAACAAACGTATATTCTTCTATGTTTAGCACAATGAAAAAGTTGAAAGATAAATATATAGTAGGGTGTAGTGAAAATTTTTTTGTTTCGAATTTTGAAACCCCCCGGGGGTCTCGAAAGTTGCCTTTTAGCATCAATAGATTACCCCTAAAATTTTAATCTCCTAGGATAATATCTTTAGGTTCCAAAATCGCCCCAAAAATGCAAAGAAATAGATTTTTTAAAAATATTTTTATAAAATTGAAAAAATATGATTTTAAAATTTTTTGAGGGGATAAATATTAATTCTTGGTAACATTAATATCTCACAAAAGTTTTACTTCAATGGAGTAATTTCTTTAAATTTTCAAAACACAGCAAAGTAAACTAAAAATGCAAAAAAAAAAAAAAAAAAAATTTTTTTTTTTACAAAATTAAAAATTTATGATTTTAAAAATGTTTGAGATGGTAAATGTTAACTCTTGGTAACATTAATATCTCAGACAAGTTTTATTTCAATAGAGTAATTTCTTTAAATTTCCAAAAAGCAGAAAAATAAAACAAAAATCAACCTGTTTTTCTTCCGAATTTACGCGATTTTCCAAAGTAAAAATAGGTTAAATGCACAAAATTTAAATATTTAAACACAAAATCTAAACTTTTTTTACAAGTTATATATTTAATTTCTTATTTAGATAATTTATTGTAAGATTATAAATAGAAAAAAAAATAGTATTTTGGAAATTAAAAAAACCTCAAAACTCCTTAACAAACACTCAACATGAACAACTAATTTCACCTTGAAGTAATTGCTTTTTTGAAGTTCAGTGTAATCTCGACAGTTTAACTTGGGCACTTAAAACTGTCTAACTGGTACAGCTGACTGTTCGCTTAGCTGGTCTCTTATTGACAAAATCCTGCAGTAGGCCAGAACTCTTGAAAAAATGCCTGAAACAGTATAATAATCTTCAACAAAAGTTGTAATGCAATTTTTTTTTCTTTTGTTGTAGATCATAAAAAGTATGGTACAAGAACCTAGCTCAAAATATGTTGGTCTCATAACAGTTCCACGTGGAACAGCTGAAATTATACAGCATAACATTATTAATTTCTTCACATATAAAGAGTGGACACTTGACAACTTAGTTGGTATTGATTGAGACAGAACTAACATCAATACTAGGCAGGGCCCGATCAAGCCAAACTGGTGCCCAGGTCCTGAGTAGATATTGGTGCCCCCCCCCCCCCCACACAGTGGCGGATCATGGGATTGTGAGGCCCCAGGCGCAGCCTGATCCCGAGGCCCTCACAACAAAAACAATAGAGTCTTACTAATATTAACAATACTGGAAATTATAACTTGTTTTATTTTTTGGATAGACGAACAAGCTTTGTGGGGGGGAGAGGACAGTTACATTCTTGTTTAACAGGAAAAAAAAACATTTCTGACAAAAAAAAAAAAAAAACATTATAGTGAAAAATTTTGCCTCCTATATTTGTTCGTAATTTAGTCAGTACAGGGGGGAGAGATTCTCCGAGACCCGCTTTCTGGCATTTACAGCGGTCGGAGTGGTGATTTCAAAAATTTTAGGACACAATTTTGATAAAAGCTTAGTAATTTTTACGATAACAAATATCAAGTTTTTTTTTTAACTTAAACGTAATTTATAAGCTTGATTTTCGCACTGGATGATAAAACGTTTCAAATTCAATCTTGAAAATTACAATACAATGCATTCAATCTTTTATTCTTTAACACAGTGATCAGTATGAAGTAAAAATAAATATACATATGTCCAATTGCTTCTTTACTTTTTTTGTTGTTGTTGAAAAAAATGTCCTTAATGAGGAGGGATTAAAAGTAGAGTGCAAGGTGCAAGTCCAAAATTTATTGTATACTTTTCTTTTTATCAGATAATCTGATACTTTTTAGTGTCTCAGAATCATCAAAAATATCCCTGTAAATTCCAGATAAACCATTTGAAGATGCAAATGAATAATTGTTTTTTATGACAACTAAAACTATAAGAAAACCTCCGCTTACGAAATTTTATCGTGGAGTGAATTCGAAATAAAAACTTTGGATTGCTTCATCATAATCAATTTGTTTTCAGTAGAAGACAAAGAACATGGAATTTAAAATACAGTTTGATTTTTCAAGCTACTTGTCAACCTCTTATGTCTCGCCGCAGCAGCATGAGACAATACCTGTGAAAATAAAATGCTTTAAATTCATCCCTTTCTGCATATGTGCTAATTTTGCATCTATTTCTGCCTGCTTTTTCAACCACAAGGAAGAGAATTTCGTTTCCCATGGCATTTTAATATAACAAATTACTATTCACATTTTTAAAACAAAAAGTTAGTGACTAAATTTAAAAATTATATATGCAAGAAATTATCGAACTTCACTGAACAGAAACACAAAGCACCAAACTCTTTGTATTGGAAGAACAAGCTAATGCTCAGACTACAACGCAATGTAAGTACTATAAAAATAAATCTTCCCAGTACACCTGCGGACAAAACATTTAACTTTTGTTTTAAGTATACTTTTTGAACCAAGTGCTTACATTTGAGTTCTTATTTTATTTTATAGCTTTTTTGTAGAAGAGGAATGACTGCAAGATTTAGAAAGTATAGATAAAACAGTTTTATATTGAGCATTTATTTTTGTTAACTGCATCCCCCCCCCCCCCTGCCTTTCTCTAGGAAAAAAAGTAGCAGCAGCAAAGGTTTTTCTCTCTTTCTTAAAAAAAAAATTCTTAAGGTCTACGAAGTTTATTTTGTCCTAAAATACAGGCATATCATCATGAAAAGTTTCATTTTTTCTGAACAAGTTGGGAATATAGTGTGAACATTATAGACATTTTATAGGACAAAACTCAAAATTTTAAGAAAATTTCAGGAACAATTCCTACCCCTGGGTATTTAGCAAAATCCCAGTTTTCTCCAGTTTTCCAATGCAAGTATAATTTAGTGGTGCTATCAGAAAAAAGTCCAAGAAGGGTGAGGCACTTAGCAAAAAAAAAAAAAAAAGAGAGAGAGAAAGAGATAACTTCTGATCTGCTAAGGAAAAGGGGGTCCGGGTCAAAATTTTTGAAACTTGAAGGGTTAAAAACACCATTTTAGACTTTCTTTGCTGATGTTTGGGGGGGGGGGGGTGCAGTTGTCTCAGCGGAAAGTAGTAGAAATTGAAGCTTTAACAACGCGATTATAGGCCATTAACGTTAGGGGTAAGGGATGGAGCCCAGGGAGTGCCCCCAGTCATTTAAAAAAAATAGATCGAAATCAATTCTCTGCCCCTCCCCCCTTCCCAATTTCAAAATTGAAGTTTCAAAAACGCAATTGCAGACAAAATTTACATGATAAAAAATTTTACGGGAAAGAGGTGCTGGGCTCTTCCGTGAAATTTTTTTTCAAAACTATGGTCTTAAAAACTTCAGTAATATTTTATATTCTTGGGCTATACCATTTAAATATTTTCTAACTGTTGTTTAAAAATCTTAATTTTTTTATGATATTAAAGAAAAAGTGTGTTCGGGGACTCTTGCTCGAGTATTTTCTGAAGATTTCATCGGCCTTCGGATTCCTCCGGATGGCAATCCTAAGGCGTACGCTAAGAAATAGGGTGATGAGGAGAAAAGTATAATGAGTTCGCGCGCAACTATGATGAATCCAAGTGAAATTCTTACTCTCATATTTTTACTTTTCCTGAAATATTTATATACTTCTGAAATTCAAAATTCATAATTTAATTTCCTTTAATGTTTGAAAATAATGATTTTTCAGAAGTTTTCAAGCAAATCTTAAAGCCTATGTTTTTTTTTCTATAATCATTACCATCATTTTTTTTCTTTTTTGAAGCAGTGAAACATGCTCTTTAGTACATGGAAAATGTTAATGTACACTCCTGAACTGAAAACACTTCAATAGTTGGGGAGAACCTAACCTGGCAGCATTAAAGCTACGCAGATCTTAATTATTGCATTACGACGCTATCAGGTTAGGTTTGTACCAACTACAGTTTTTATATAAAACGTTTGTCCTTAATAAGTAAATCAATCTTAATGAAGTTGAAATTGTAAAATATATTACAAACAAATGGCACCAGTGAAAGAAGGAGGACACTCAAAATCAACTACTTTCGCTGCAAAGGCATTAAAAATTTTTATAGTAATTTTATAAAGCGTATTTGTAATGAATTGACAAAGGGTCCTTTTCTCTGTAATGGAAATATAATTTAAAGAAGAATTAACAGTATATTCTTTTTTTCAAAAGCAATATCTTTTGTACCACTTTAATTGTAGCCTATTATATTTCGAAATTTATCATTTAACACTAAGATTGCAGCATAATTCAAGAAATTAAATAGTTATTAAAACATATTAAACTTATCTCAAAAGGAATGGTCTTGTTGTTGATTGAAGACACAGAGCTAAAGTACGTTCACGAGCACGAGTGAATCAAATCAAAACAGCGAATGACGAACGTTCTTCGTTCTTCCTCCAAAAAAAGAAAAAGAAAAAATTCCCGCCTTTTCCAAATGACTTATTTAACTAAATACGTCATAAAACTATCTTGTTACGGGTTGGTTACTGGTGGGAAAGCGGGAAACTTTGCAAAAAGTAAAGAAAGAAAACATAGCTGTGCCCGGCGTGTGAAAACGACTTCAATCTGGACCCCCCACAGATCTGTCTCTTCTCCCTTCAGCATTCTAGATAAGGAAAGGCAATATAATTGTTCGTCAAGAAAAGTGACCATTCCAAGGTCGAGTTTTACACCCCATGTTGTAAATCCTGCTGCCTGCTCCCCTTATTTATTTAGATAAACACCGACTCGGGCATAAAATCGCCCAAATGACGACTGGTATATTTTGAGGGACTGATATAATACTGACACAAAAATGACGACTGGTTATCATTTGTTTGGGGGGTGGGGGCAAATATCATCATGTGTATATCAATAGTGCTTTTTTAAAACAAGATGCATACTCCTTATTCAGACGAAGCCGACAAGTAAGTAGTCAAAGAACTACTTGGAACGGGAAAAGTTCTTCTAGAAAGCAGGGCCGGATCTATAATTTTTGGGGCCCCCTGCAAAAACTGTGTAGGGCCACTCCCAGAGGCCAGCAGTGTACATTCGTACCGTTAATAAGAACTTAGTGCTAGTTTTTTAATTATTATTATTATTATTTTTTTTTTTTTTTTAATTTCTTGGGACGTTGGGCCCTTTCAGGCAGTGTCCCCTCCTCCTGCACTTCGGGGTTTGCGGGTACGCAGATCCGGGCCTGCTAGCAAGACTAACTGTGCATTTTATCAGAATAATTTTGTCGAGGATTTAAAAACACAATTTTATGCTGAAATTGTGGGAAGAAAGAGGAAAATCCAAACAAAGGCACCTGAAGCCAGGGGTCCCCTAAGCCTTAGGGGGCCCTATTGGAAGCAATCAGCCCGCACCTAAAATTCATGATTAAATATCAATTTTCATGAGTTTTGAGCATTTTCCACTCAAAATTATGGCTGTCAGCGGAAAATCCTCAAAACAAAAAAATTTTGGTTTTGAGGATAGTCCACTTCGCAGCTACGAGGCCCCTTGCTTTTTTGGAGGCTCCAGCTATCGCCTCATGCGCCTATGCGGTGATCCGCCACTGCCCCCACATGAGAAAATCCGCGCAATTTTAAAGTCAATGTTGCATACTAGAAACCTAATTACTAGAAACTACATTTTAAAGGAACATTACTACATTTGAAAGGAAATCTGGGATTTGAATACCAAACACTTGATAGTCACCAAACTAATCACAGTTAAAATTGCCTCTTAAGGCGAAAAAGAGTTAAAAAAGCAATTTAAAACTGCAAAAAAAATCTTATTAATTCTGACATCAAGCTTTAAAAAAACTTCTTTCCGGCTTTAACAGAGGCAAATGTGTCGATCAAATAATTGAAATCTATGTTTGATTTCACAGAATTTTCAATGGTCAATAAGGAAAACGCCTGTAAATTATCCTGAGAAACGCAGCTTCTCAAATGATTTTTTATTCTTTTCAAAAATGAAAAGGAACGTTCACTGGAACAGCTGCTGATAGGTAAGGTAAGAAGAAGCTGCAGGTGTGTATCCACATTCGGAAATGTATGTGTAATGCTTAGTGATCTTCCCGGTAGCAGAAACTGCGAGACGCGAGACGTGCGTCGCAGATTTTCCCGCGGCCTGCAGATAATTTTACCGAAGAACAAAAAGAAAGAAAAAATAAATAAATAAATAAAAGGGGAAAAAAAGAAATGCAGCTTGGGAAAAGATCGTTTGGAGATCGCTTTTTGAGCGATGGATGGTTCAGCATTTCAGCTAGAAACATAGTCGCCATATTTGGTCATTCACAAAATCGAAGTAGAAAAGTGCAAAAATTTTCAAAAATAAAGATGAATTGGATGTTTTATTTTTCTGCCAAGAAATGAAAATAACTTAAAATTTACAGCAAATCAATCGTTTTTTTTATTTTTATTTTTTAAAATAATTTTCTTGAGGAATGAAAAGTTTTATGTGAAAATTACACCTTATCCTCATTGGCTTTGGTCGCAAAAGTGCTGAAGCTTCAACTTAAGTTTAGTCTCATGAGGATTTTTATTTTTAAAATATTTTTTTGCAACAAATTCAGAAATTCATATCTTAATTTTTAGCGTAGTCGCCATGTTTGGTCATTCCCAAGATGTTGGTACGCAAGACTCATGAAGTGCCTACGTTTTCAAAACGGAATTGGATGTTGATTGCAATGCAAACTGTTGAAAATTATGCAAAATATGCCTTTTTTTTTTTTTGGTAATCCTTAATTATTGTTTTTAAAATTGCAAAATTTTATCTTCAGAATATTATCTTTTCTTCATTGCTTTAGAGGCTAATGTGCTAAAAACTATTTCACCTAAATTGTAGTTTTTTAAGAATTTTGAATTTATTACTACTTTTATGTAACAAATTCAAATATCTATTTATAACCATGAATTTTTCGCGTAGACGCCAAGTTTGGTCATTCGCAAGCTGGAAATAAACGATACTATTACTTACCTAAGTTTCCAAAAACAGAATTGGATGTTTACCTCAACACAAACTATTGAAGATAACATAAAGTGTTCAATAAATCATGTTTTTTTTTTCTTTGCACAGTTGTGTTTGATCCTCATTGATTTGAAGGCTTTGCTATAAGCTAAATATTTCATCTAAAATGCAGTTTCCTGCAAACTTCTCATTTACTAATTTAAAAAATTTAAAAACCTATTTCAACACAAATTTTCCATATTAAAATTAATATATCTTGAATAATTGGTTTTCATAGTGTGTAGAGTTCTATTTATTTTTATGAAAGTAGTGAAAGCTGCTGCCCCCCCCCCCCCTTATTGCTTTAAAACTCAGC
This sequence comes from Uloborus diversus, assembly GCF_026930045.1. Classification (NCBI taxonomy): domain Eukaryota; kingdom Metazoa; phylum Arthropoda; class Arachnida; order Araneae; family Uloboridae; genus Uloborus; species Uloborus diversus. The sequence continues at coordinate 129,753,175 of NC_072740.1, forward strand.
GACAGTGGTGGCCACTAAGTTTTTCGGGTCTAGTGGCCACTGGCCAGTTGGAAAATTGTCCAAGTCTTGGCCTTCACATAGGACTTGTGTATTTTATGAAAACTTAAAATAAAACTAATAATAATGCTGCAGATTATTTTCAACTACCGAAAATAGTGTCGCAGACTGGCTACAGAGTTTCTGCTACTGGGGTGATCTTATCCTTTTAAAACATTCTCCAGGAGAAGGTTACCTTTTGCAAAAATTTGAAAGTGTGTAATTCTTCTGGAAAATGTTCATCTATGTCATCCGAGTAATTATTTTGAAATTCCACAGCTAAGGGACAACGACTTCTTTATGCGAAATGTTTTTAACTTTATAAAGTTTTGAGCTGATTTTTAAAAAAATTTGAGCCTCCTCTCCCTTAAAGTTGAGAAAAAGTAAAATGAGCTTTAAAAATAAAAAAAAAGAAGTAAGTAAGTGAATTTAGGCTAGGCTATTTTGGTGCCCTAAATTTGTGGTGCCCAGGTCCGCGGACCCGCCAGACTGTGCGTTAATCAGGCCCTGATACTAGGTGTAACAAAAGCGATGTTCGTGGACTAGAGTTAAAACTAAATAAACCCTTTCAGTGGTTGATTTGTCCGCTGCACGCAAATGAACTTCCATTGAGGCATTTAATGGAACAGTTGGATGAAACAACACATTGACTAGCAAATTTTTCAGGAATTATCAGAAAAACTCAAAACTTGCGAAAATCTACCACTTGTGTACTTCAAAACAATATCGTTAGAGCATTTTCTTTCAGTTTTGATTTGAACAGATATTAGCTCAGATCAACAATATTTGTACAAAATTTGGCATTGGATACCAATCAATCAACCAACCCAAACTCAACCAATCTTGCTAATAAAAAACCTGGTCCTATAGGGCATTGTAGGTGGGTAACGACTGCCGCTCGACTTTAAGATTATATGTTCCGATTGAGAATCTGACTGAAAATATTGTTGCGTTGTGATCACACGTCATGAAAGTTTACGCTCCTGTCTGGTTCTTCATAAAGACACACTCTTCTTGTAGAGAAGGTGCACATTATATCTATAGAATGATCACATTTTTCATACTTGCCTAACAACTTAAGAACGGACAATGTAATTTGACATAATTCATTTTTTGCTCACTCAGAGAACATATTATTATCAATGCTGACTGATAAAAGAAGTCATATTCAAATTCTGGCCTACCGCAGGATTTTGTCATTAAGAGACCAGCTAATTGACCAGTCAGCTACCAGACCAGTTAGACAGTTTAAAGTGGCCAAGTTAAGCTTCAACTGTCAAGATTACACTGAACTCATAAACTGGCAAATTGAAACATATGAGCCTCCACTAAAGAAAAAAGTACCCATGTCTGCCATTAAGTCTTGCTTAAAACAATTACTTAAAGGTGAAATTAATTTGGAGGAGCCAATTTGTACTTCGGACATTCATAAATACCCATGTTACAGCGAAGCGACGGAATGCTTGTCAGATTGGCTTCAGAAGCTGTTTGTGGAGAAGAAAGGCATGACGGTTTCATCTTGAACAAACAAGAGTCTAGATTAAAAATGCCTCAGTGTGACACTAAATCAAAACTAAACTATTGTTGTTCATGTTGGGTGTTTGTTAAGTAGTTTTGAGGTTTTTTACAAACATTTATTCATGAATAATGTAATGCCCAATTTCTTGGAAAGTGAGATAATACAATACTATGTTTTTATTTCCAAAATAAAATATTTTTTTCCCATTTATAATGTTACAATAAATTATCTAAAAAAGAAATTAAGTACGTAACTTGTAAAAAAGTTTAGATTTTGTGTTTAAATATTTATATTTTATGCATTTAACCTATTTTTGCTTTGGAAGATCATGTAAATTGGGAAGAAAAATGGATCAATTTTTGGTTTATTTTGCTGCTTTTTGGAAATTTAAAGAAATTACTTTATTGAAGTAGAACTTTTTGTGAGACATTAATGTTACCAAGAGTTAACATTTACCCCCTCAAAAAATTTTAAAATCATATATTTTCAATTTTGTAAAAATATTTTAAAAAATTGATTCTTTTTTGCAGTTTTGGGGCGATTTTGTAACCTAAAGATATTATCCTAGGAGACTAAAATTTTAGGGGTGATCTATTGATGCTGAAGGGCAACTTTTGAGACCCCAGGTGTTTCGAAATTCGAAAAGTTTTTTTTTCACTCCACCCTAATATATAGCATATTAAAATTTTATATTGACCAACTTCTACATCATGCTAAAAGGTTTTCTTTAAAAATTGGTACAGTTAAAAAAATCAGGGAGACACAATTTTTTTAAAGTTTGAAAGCTTAAATTATATAAGGGTTGTCTAAATGAAAAGTGGACATGTGCAATAGTATCAGAATGAATGATTTAGTTAGAGTGTCACTACACAAGTATATGAAGGGTGGTATGAGGTATGCATCTCAAATGCCGTTCAGCAGTTAAACCTGTTTGCAGTAAAGGAAATTGTACAAACGGAAAGTTGTGATATTCATGGGTGCATCCAGATCGGAAAGAGCTTTAGTACGGTTAAAATGTGGCAAACGGCATCAGATCTGCCGAGATTGGGCCAAGCAAACATTGCAATCACCAATGATCCCATTGTCTGCATTAATGAAACTCAAGCTAATCAAAAGATTAATAGACCCATGAAATTAGTGACCTGATTAAACCTGAGTAAAGGAACGATTCACACACTATCAATCACAAAGATCATCCCAGCAAACCCAGAAGACCCTAAACAAATTTTCCGTTGTGAAGCTTTGGAGCTCCCCCGTATAGTCCGGTCTTGTCACAGTGTGACTTCCCTTTTCTTTAGGCCACTTAAGAGAGCATTACAAGGGAAATGTTTCCATTCAGAAGATGAAGTGAAGGAAGCTGTGCTGAACTTCCTCAGGAATCAGCCTCGATATTTTGACAGCAAAGGCATCGACCTGCTGCTGCAACGCTCAAACCTGTGCTTCAACGCCCGTGGCGATTTCTTTTGATTTACATTAAAAGTATTATTTTTATTCAACTTGTCCACTTTTCATCTGGGCAACCCTTATAGTATGAAAAATAATGTTGCTCGGGCAAGCACTACAGCTTTTCTATGCATACACACACACACACTGTATTCTGTCAACCGAATTTTCCATCATATAAATTTGGCGTTATCTCATGAATAACTTGTTCAATGTTGGTTTTTAATGGGTCATTTGTTGTTGGATTATCTGCTTAAACTGGTAACTTGATCATGAGCAAAGTTAAGAAAGGGTGGGGCTAAGTTCCCCTTAAGAACTCATTCCCCCCCCCCCCAATTGAAAAAAAAGTGGTTTAAAGCTTTCTTTCTACTCATAATTAATTTTGTACTTTGAAAAATAGCACTCTCCTAACATTAAAAAAAAAAACCTATAACATTCTACGAGGCTTTCCTCTTATTTTATGCGCTCTTAAGTTTGCTTGTTACTGTGTACGGAGCCGGATACAGGGACATAGGTCCCAGGCAACCACTTCTGAGGGAAACATACTGACTTGACCCCAATTAAGAGACCAAAGAGAGTCTAAGATGAGTGAAGATTATTTTTTGTAACATTGCCAGAGAGAGCATTACCATGATTTATTAGGGATTGTGTTTTTTGAGCTTCAGACCCTACTGCTCCTTCCGCTGCTATTTTTAAAGATTGTTTTAGATTTGTTTTTTCAGAGTCAATTCAGCAAATTTTGGGCAGCTCACTCTCTTCCCTTATCTCGTATTATCACCAAACATACCCGGAGTATACAATAGTAGGAGAGTCCCGCTCTCCCAAGAGCAATGGTGCACCCCTTAACTACTATTGAGCACACTCTAGAATCCCCCCCTCCCCAAGAAAAAAACACGAAGGGCCACAAAAATTCCCTCTGAAAATTTAATAATGCAGTCTTTGCCATGATCTCCAACCTCCCTCATGGGAACCTTGTTAATGGCAACGGTCCAAACATACTTGAACATATAAAGTAGCAATAGCGACTTGTCACTGGATGAAAGTAACTAATACCATGAGAAGTAGCTTTGCAAAGAAAATGAAACAGTTCTTATTGTTTTATTTCGTAATACTTGAACCTGTTAAATAAATACAAAAATACGTGCTTGGATATGAAAGGTGAATTCCATTTGTGACAGACATGACATGAGACGACTTTTTTGTTGATTTTCAAGTAGTAAATATTTATTGGTTAGGAAAAACTCGTCATGGGGTGATGTGAATATTGACCTCAGTTATGATAAATACTAAAATTTTGACTCAAAAAGAAATATTTAAAATTAATTGGGTTAAAACCTGCTGTGACAGACGTGACAAAATTGCATCATAGATTTTGAGCGACCATATGCTGTTGCCATTTGCTCTTAATTGATATGCATTTCAAGTCTAAATTTTTTTGGGAATCAATGTTCGACTTGGATGTGTGAAGCAGAAAGAAAAATATTAAGAAATTAGTTGACAGTAAAATAATGTTAAATATCTATTAGGGTGACAGACATGACGCGTGTGCAATTTTATATACACTTAACTATTTATTCTTTAAATATCATTCTCTTTATTTTTCATTACAACTTAGAGATTATATATGATCAAATATTGATGTATTATGTCAATGAGGCAAAATTATTGCAAAAAAATATTCAAAACTTGAAAAAAAAAAAAAAAAAACTCTGAATTGACTGATGTAGAAGCAGTAAAAATTGCTAATATTCCTCTCATACCAGACAACATGATCTTCTAGTTTTCATTTAAACATATGGTTTACTTTAGTTTGTACTAAGCATTTCTTTTGTGCCGGTTGTGCCCAAATTATGATTATTTTATTCCACAAAAATAGCATCATATTGTAAATTTGCCACATTGCATACTGTGATGTGTTGCTTTCTCCCAAGAAGTAATTTTTGTCACCACCACAAGTATTGAAATTGAATAGAGGACACTATTTGATTTGGACTCTAAGTCTTTACAGTAGAACCTCCCTTAAGGGACACCTCAAAGCTAAATAATATTAATACTAACTTTAAAAGCAAAGCATCAAGGCAAAATTGCTTGAAAAACTTATTGTAATATACATGACTGGTGTGACACATGACAAATGTGACAGACATGACAAAGTTTAATGCTCTATATTTCACTCAAATTTTAAAAGTATTTTTCAATATTTTTGTGAATTGTTTCTTTTGGCATTTAGAAAGAGAAAATAAAGTGTTAATGATTTTTATCAAGTAGGTTTTGTTTAAAACAAAAATAATCTGCAATTTCTGTGACAAACATGACATGAAGATGGATACCAAGTTTGGGGGAGGGGACAGCAAAATAATTAAATGGTTTCCTGTTAAATTTTAGGCATTTTTGAGAAGAAAATGAGCCTATCTTTCAAATAAATATGCTTGTTAAAAAAATCGGTTTGGTATTTATATGCATCAAGGAGTATGAAACTAGAGGTTAAAATAACAGGTTTTCAGTTTCTAAGTAATTCTTGGAGTAATTAGTTCTAAATAATTATTTATACAATTATTTTATCATATCTTGTTATTTTCTTAAAATTTGACCTATTTTCTATCAACTAGAACAAAAAACAGTTAATTTGGTTTCAATTTAAAAAATGACTACCTCGCATTTTCATGGAATTTATCGAAAGCTAAATATTTTAGCTTTTCATGACATTGGTATTTCATGTGATAAAAACATTTTTAAAATACCATATTTTGCAACACTTGGGAAACTTGAACTTTCGTGTCTTAAAGGTTTTACTATTGAAAAATAAGTAACTGAAAGTTAAAAAAAAGTCATGATTTTACTCAACAAAGCTTAGTTTAAAATCCCAAAATGTGTTATCTTTAAAATTGTTCAATATATTGATTGTATAGTCCACAATGATTCCCCAAATTTGCCCCGGGAATCCCTGCAGTCCTCAAGGGTCACTTCAAAATTATACTACTATTCTTTCTTAATTCATTAGACTTATTATTTATGAAGCTTTTGCCATTCTTTACGGAGCCTATGCAGTATTATAAGACTTATTTAGTTTTGACTGTGAGTTGTAACACTAGTCATACTTTTATTTTAGGAAGGGTATCAAACCAAAGTCTTATCGCCTTGACTCAAAAAGTTTGGGAATCTCCGGTATAGTGTAGTCATGATTTTTCTGACGACACTAAAAATATGTGGATTTTTTTTCTACATTATACATTGCAAAATGGGTCTGCATTGATTTGTTCTAATCTAAAGCAAAATTCGCAAATAAATGATTGTGATTGTGGTCAGCTGGCTTTAATTCTTGAACCAATTGAATATTTTAAGGATGTTAACCCAGGTCTTTTCTTAAAATTCTCCATGTTTCAGAAAGATTTAATGGTTCAAAACGACGTGGGCATCAATAAATTTGGACTATCTCTTGCACTTGCTGTTACGACAGCAAGATTCTCGTGTATGTGCATTTTTTTGTCAAATCTGTTCTCGTGTAAAGAAAATTCACTTTCCAATTTGTTTGCAATACAATGAATACTAAGTCGATTAATTGACCAGTGTTATTGATGAATTCTCAAATTTCTCTCTGAATGCACTCTTAAACTCACTAATTTTGATAAAGCATTTTAAGAATTTTGAAACATTGTTTAAACGTGTATCTTTCCATGATTAAATTGCATAGCATTCTAACCACAAATGACATAAGAAATGTCAAAAAAATCCAGTGTTGGCATTCTAACCATTTAAATTTGTATCAGCTCTATTGAAAAAGGCTTTATTTTTGCCAGAACCATCATCATTTTCTCTAGATTCCATGTGGTTTCCTCAACTTCACTGTTACTATTACTGCAATTTTGCTTTTCTAATGCTTCTAAAAGTTTTCATTTTTGTTGATTTTCTAAAAGTGGACCAATGTACTCTGGGTTCTTGGGCTGATAAAATGCTGCTATATTTTTTTTCTTCATGACCAAAAGGAAAAAAATCTGTTAGGAGAACCTAAATATGATACGTCCAACTAGGAAATGCAATGTTCTGAAAATTTTAAGCTTTGCAATGATATATACTCGTAATAAGCAACATAACAGCAATATGAAATGTTGACCTACTGGTTTCACTTTTCATGGAATTGCCCAATAATAAATTGATCAACTTCTACTTGCACTATTTATGCCAGAACTGGTTACATTTTCTCAAGAATCATCATGACTTAGCATCAACTTCACTGTCGCTATTACTAGAATACTGCTTTTCTAATTCTTCTAAAAATTTTCGATTTTGTGGGTTTTATAAAAGTGGACCAATGTACCCTGGGTTCTTGGGCTGGTAAAATGCTGCTGTATTTTTTTTCTTTATGACAAGAAGGAAAAAAAGAAAGTTTTCAGGAGTTAGGAAAGCCATATTTGTTTCTTCTTAGAATATGTCCGTCTTAAAACCATCTTTTACCTGTCATTCATTGCACCCAGACTTCTCCGGGTCTAGAAACTTTGCAATGCTTCAAGCAAACTAAAAAGTTTCATCATCTTGAGAGTTTTCAATTGTGCTTTTTCATTTTTTTTTTTTTTAACAATGTAGATGTACATTTTTTGATGCAATTTTTGATTTTAAAACATAGTTTTTAATTTAGCATTTTCTTCTTCAATTTGTTTATATATTGGATTCTCTTAATTTTGGTTCTTCTCGAAGTTTCTCCTTTACAAGTGCGCTTGTTAAAATGACAGATTTAAAACATTTAAGAGAGCGCTTGACTTTGCGAGGTACTGTTTCAGGTAGCGGTCTTATTTCTGTAAGACTTACCACTTTATACAATGCTGGTATCAACTGTCATAGAATCGTCTTAATTCAATGAGATTTCTCACTCCAAAGACGGTCCTGCAATTTCATTATTATTGTCGAAATTTATTGCTGAAGTTCTTGGTACGTTAACAGCTTCATATTTATTACCGATACTTCTATTTTGGTCATCAACGCTCTCATCTCTGACGGATAAAAGGGCGGGGCAAACAGTGATACACGTGCCTCCTTGACTTATGCCCCGACTTATGCCATTTTGAACTTTATTCATTAGTTTCCAAAATGGTGTCATGATTAGCAAATGAAATACATTAAATAACACCTGAAAATATAGGTATTAAAATACTGTTAGGAAAGTTTACACACCTCAGTGTCCTTAGTGGCAATGACTATTCCAATGTAGGTTACAAAATTTACTTTTATTGTAGAAAACACGATAAATATTTTTATCTTGAAAACTGCTCAATGCTATAATTCCCCAAACGTACACAGCACACTGAGGCAACCAACCCGCTCACTCACATGTCACGACAGATGCCGCACCCTATTGGTTGGGTAAGGAAGCTCGTTGGCACAACTTGCCCCTAGCACATCACAACTAACCCCAGTCTCCCCTGAATTAATGATTTCACTGTCAGAAATATATTATTTAGTTAATGTGCATTGAGATTTGTTTGTTTCTGCGATCCACAAATCTTAAGTGTTGTGTAAAAAATTGCGACTTTTGTTTCAATTCTGAAACAGCCGCACTACTTTTGATTTACCAGAAAATTCGCGTATAGTTTTGGAGCAAAAGTTTTATTTAAAGTAAAATATCCCAGCTGAGTGAAAATGTGCCTCAATGTTTGCATTTTACTTAATATAGTTTTGTAACGATATGAACTTCGTCATGTACACAAAATTAATTAATGTGTAGTGTGTTTACTTTCGAGGGTTCCATTTGGGGAGGGGGGAGTGCTGCTATGTCCTGTATGTACATAAGAGTCATTTTTCAAAAAGGTAACTTTTCTGTCACACGCCTTTTACTGTAAAACTTTTAAGGAACAATTCATTTAACAATGCCTTTTAATTTCTTGAAAAATATATCTATTTAAACCTGCCAACAATTTTTTAATAAAAGTTTTTATTTTAATACATTTTTGGTTCACAACATGTGAATTCTCACCTCCGTGGCATGTCACACACCTGTTTGACAGTTTATGTTGCTTAATAACTTGTTTAATTAAAAGTATATACTTATTTATTTATTATTCCTTTCACAAGTGTCTCAAATACTAATTGTTGAAGCATATTTAATTGTTTAATATTGTGTTTTAGTAGGATGTTATCATGTCACACAATAAATTCTCACCTCTGTTACCTAAACACAAAACGCACATTGTACCAAAATTATAAATTGCCAGTATATTTGCAAATTTGCCAAATTCTATTTTTTAACATGCATTTGAACTTAAAAGAATAACTAAAAATTAAGCCGTACTTTAATTAAGTGAGCTTAATATTAGATTCCCACTTATCATAAAAATAACTCACTTTTTGCACAATTAACGAAATTACTACTTTGATATTAAATTGGCCTCGAGTTTTAAAAAATTAAAAGTTTTTTCCTTTTTTTTTATTTGCGTGAGCAAGGCTTTTTTTAAATTTTTTTTTTATTTATGAGTAAAGTAATTGGAACTTAGCTGGGCCATTGTTTATGGTTACTTCTAGTAGGTAACACTTTCATGTAAGAATGAAAAAAGGAAAGCAAAAGGTTTCGAATTGAAAAATATTTGTGTTCGAAAGTTATTTTCTGGAGAGTGACCCTTAAGCAAAGACTTTTTTTTATTCCTCATAAATGTGCTTTCTTTCAAAATTAAAACACTTACTCGTCCTTAAATCTTAATTTTATTTAACGTTTTAGCTGGATAGGACCGCATGGCCTCAAGGACCCCGGGGGTCAGCGGACCACAGTGTAGGAAACTCTGCATTATAAAACTCATTTGATTGATTGGTTTATTTTTTTAGTTTTGATTTTATACAAAACTTTGATCTTTTATAAATTGCATGCTTTGTTATTATTCTTTTAACATTTTCAACGTATTGCTTTGTTAAAGATAGTTTTTTCCTTTGTTTTCATTTTGGTGTTGTGATTAAAATAAATGATGTTTTCTTTATTTTGTGTTTGTTTTCATCATTTTGTCTGACAATTTTTAATACAGCACATGTAGACATTACATAAATTTGAAGAGAATAAGTAAATGCGCAATGGAGTTTGTTTCATTGGGCTAAAGCTTGGAAAAACTTAACACGTTATTGAACCATTCAAAAAAAAAAAAAAAAAAAAACCATGCCTTAATGCATTCCATTTTAAAACTTTCCATTTTATAATTTTGATTAGATGAAAAAGAATTCAGTTCTAAGACAAATATTTTTTATTCCTTTCTTCTCATCTATTTTTTAAAAATTGTCACATGAAATAGTTAAATGTTCAGTATTTTTTCTGGTTAGATATTCCTTTTTTTCAGCTTGTAAGGTGGAGATTTCAAAGTAGTTTGGAAACAATTAAGAAATTCATTACAATGAAGTTTGGGGTCTATCTTCAAAAGGATCATTTTTTTTCCGTATGCAACAAGTTCCCCTGGGCATTAGTATTTCTCCCAGAGCTTTTCAGGAGGGCGCTGCACCCTGCCACTCTTCTGGTTAGTTGTCACTTTTGAAGGTAGTGGATGGGCATAGTACTGCAAGGGGGATTAGAGATTCGGGTGGTGGAGCGGCTCACAATCAGAACGGAGGATAGGTTGCAACGATGTGAATTTCACATTGAATGAAGTAAAATATTGGATTAAGTTAACTTTTCTTGGATTAATCTCCAAAATTATAAGTAAGTACAGCTTTTGATCACTTTGTAGCTTTTAGGGCTTTCAAGCATAGTTATAAGTAGTAAGTACGGCCCTATAGCCAGGGCTAAGGCTGAAATACACTCTTGGCTTCCTTAAGTGGTTTTCCACCTCCAGCTCAGCCACTTCCTAAGCCGGGCTGATGAGTGATAATAAGCACGAAACTGCAGTCCTCGGCTAGAAGTGACTGAGTTGGCGGTGTATTTCATGTATAATTTATAAGTGTTTTAAAGTACATTTACTGCTCTTTATTGTTCAGTTTACCGTTACTGTCGTGCCATTTCCATCATTCAAAACAGTACTAAAATTATCTATCATTATTTTCTTGTACTCAATAAGCAGCATTTAATCACCGAAATAATAACTGGCAATAAGATTATCAATAATCAACAAGTGAGAACCTGAATAAAAATGCTAATTCTTTTCCTTCGTAGATATAACAGAAAAGCAAGCGAATAAAATCAACTGAAAAAGAAACGTCTAACTTTTTTTTTTTTTTTTTTTTTGCCTTTTCATTCAAGTGTTTGAATTATTTCCTGTTAGTGGTTAATATCTCGATTGTGTTATTTTGTGAAGCCAATAGAATAAATATGGAGTTGGAAATTTCTTTTGGTTTTTAAACTGTCGAAAAACTGCATGTGCATTTTATTTTGTTACTCTTTATTGAAATTTTGAACGTTTATGAAACGATTTTGTTTTTCTGAAACTGTTATACCCGAGAATATTTTTGGCTTTTCCTGTAAATAATTCTTAAATACCTCTTTTTTTTTCATTTTCATTACGGATCATGCTGTAGTAAATGTCAATAACATATTGAAATATTTGAGCGATTCTCAACCGGCGGACAGGCATCGATCCTCGGAAATTTTTTTACCGGTCCTCAAAGGTTTTTCCTCATTCTGGTTGCTATTTCTTTGCTCAAAATAAATAAGTAAATTATTAAATTAAAATAAAACAATGAAATAAAAGAATAAAAATAATAATGAGTTTATTGTTTTTACATAAATTTTATAATAAATCGTGTAATTTTCTGTAATTCCTCACAAATGATTATTGGTACACTTAGCTATGATTATTGAAATAATGACTCGTCTTTAAATTTAAATATATTTGTGACAGCTCTTTGATACCAAGTAAAGGGGGTAGATATTTATTGTTTTATTTATTTTTAATATATTACTTTGATTTATTATTTAAAAACTTTGATATATTTATTTAAAAAAAAAAAACGTCAGTACGCAGAATTTTTTCACAAGCTTTCGGCTTCAGAGCTATTATTTATTTATTTTTTAAGAAAAAGATAAAAATTTCAGTGGTACGCATTTTTCTTCACAAGGCTTTTACCGTTCCGTGGCAAAAGAGGTTGAGAAACACCGAGTTAGAGCACAATCAGATAAATTAAAGCAATGAACACTTCTTATCTTTGTTAAAAACTCTGAAATGTGATTAAATGCTGTAATTACAAGTTTTAATCATTTCCAGAATGCAATTCAATGTGAAAAATGTCCAAAACTAAGAATATCATAAATCAAAACAATAATGAAAAAAAGAAACTACACAACTGTATTTAAAAACGCACACAATACGGGGAAGGGGGAGAAGGATCTATAGTAGAAATCAGTATGGGTGCCATTTTTGGTGCGAGGCCATTTCGGCTCCGTATTGGGTACCGCTGATTGCTGCAAGCATTTCACCCTTGAAAAGTGCCAAACGCAACCTGTAGTTTTAAGAGTGTAGTCCGGCGGAGTTAGGCATTGTTACATTTAATAACGGATACGAGATATACAGAAAATGGCTACGCCGTAAAATGTGCCGACAGTGTCAATTAACAATTGACGATTTAATTTGTCGAACTCAATAATTGTCAATATCGAAATGGACTGTTTTGAAATAAGTATGAAGTTATTTTAGTTTTTCTAAGTCTTATCTGCTGGAAGATTTCGATAAGTGGGATTCTTGGTAATTTTCCTTTTAGGAACACTAATCAAATTCTCATATTTTCTAGTTTAGGCTCACTTTTTGAAGGAATAAACCACGACTCACTAGTTATTTTTATTCTGCATTGCTGCTGGTATGGTTGTTGCTGTATTTTAGAAGTGGCAACACTACCAGTCTGTGTCATTAATAAGTCTATTAGAAATATTTCTTCGAAAGTTTCGGTTTCTGCTATAGTTAATACGTAAGTAACACTTACTAATAAAGCAATGTTGCTAAAGTTTGCGATCAAATTTCATTATTTGATTTTTCTTTTTCTTTTTTTGCTTTATTTTGTCAAAGCTTTTTTTTATTATTATTTAAAAGAATGGGCAAGGCTATTTCCAGAAAGCTATTGCAAATTTAACAGGTGTTTCTAAGTCAGTAGTTGCACGTATCAAAATTGACTAAGCCAAGTCGCTGAAAGCAGATCGCGTAAGCATATGTGGCACAAAACACATCATTACTCCTTGTACCGGCCGCAGAATCAGGGATTTATGTGCTTTTCCGATGTTTATTACTCTCTAGAGAACAGTCTTGATGGAATAGCCCTCCTCAGGCGGTGTCGCACGCTACCTGGGGTGCCCAGGAAAAAAAACTTATGTCGACCAAAAAATGCTAGAAGTGGAGTAGTTGGAGAAACCTACCTGTAAAACATTAAACTAATCAAAATAATAACATTTGTTAATAGCACTACTTACAAATAGTACTTAAACGATTCCAGTCCTCAACTGTAGTTTGTTTTTTGGGTTGTTTTGCCTATTGTATACGCTTTTTTTTAGCCTCGGTGCAGCGTGGTTTTTTGATGGACCGGCGCACACTGGGGCAAGTGTATGGAGAGGTTGGACATTTCAGTAAAACCAATTTCTACTGAACAATTTGATCGTATTTTATCACTTAAAGTATAAAAATAATAAAATACTAAGTAATAATGCAAAATAAAGTAAGTAATTAACAATTAAAAACAAACTCCGTAGAAATATGAAATATTAGTTGATCCAATTTCCATTACATCATCTTCAAGCAAATTCTTCACTTCTTGTGGCATTTCGTGTTGCAAAGTGTAAGCCTTTAGTCTCCAAACCTGCATTTCAAAAAGCATTTGGTCTTGAAATCAGAATTGATTAATAAATTGTTATGTATGGAACTTATGCCATTAGTTTTTAACGCGAATACCTCCAACGAGGTTGGAGCAGTGGAACGTTTCTTGAGTCATATGCGTGCTTGCTATTCCGTAGGAAGTAACAGGCGGAATCAAACAAAATTTGGTCTATATATTGCCCCTAGCAGGTACAGGTGCTGATTCAATTTTGGTGTCAATAGCTCAAACGAGGGCTGAGCTATCGAACGTTTTTTGTCTTCACTTGTGACTGTTATATCTCAAATATGTACGGAATCAAATAAAAATTTATCGACAAATAGCCCATAGAGGGTACATGAAGTTTAGAATAATGGTGAACCTATATGAAAACAGACGTTGGTTTCAATTTTGGCGCCAACCGCTCTAAGGGGGGCTGATTTTTTTTTTTTTTTGTGCGAATAAAAATACCAGTTTTATTGATACAACAATAAGAAAGATAAATCGTAATAGACTGTCGTCTGAGTATTTGAATTGCTCGGAAGTGATAGGAAAGAATATCTCAAGGGTTTAAAACTTTTAACTGTTGCCATCTTATTTATGTTACCGAATAAAATATTTGTAATTAATTCAAGCAAGGCTTTTAAAATGATTGTCAATGTTCGCTCTTTGTTTTGCTTTTGCGATTATTCGGGAATTGGGATGATCGTCAAGTTCTTTCGTGTGTAATTTTGTTTTTGTTGGGAATATTGCTTCATCATTCAAGCATGGGGAGGGACCAGAATTCATTAAAAAGAAATAGAAGAAAGTTTCGTGATGGCCACAACGTAATAGTTTCATCTATTGACACTAAGAACTCAGAAAAATACAACTTTTTGTAGTCCCCGAAATTGTCAAACGAAACCGCGATTCTTAGCATCTTTCATGCTTTCGTCCCACACCCTACAAAGTATAAAATGAAACAGATTTTCCGAAGGAATTAAATTGAAAGGGTTTACAATCAAAAGTAAACTGATAAATGTTAAATGATTGCTTGGCTTTAATTGTCAATATCTTTTAAATAGGCTGGTTTAGGCAAAAACTAAAACCGGATTATAAAAGCTGAAACTCTTTAAAATGTGTTGGATTTAATAGTTTTGTTACCTATTTTCGTAATTCAAAAATATCGAAATATTTTGAAAATTCTCCAAAATTTTCTTATTTTCTAAGATATGTTTCTGGGTGTCTTTGTTATTTATTAGGGGCGGATAAAGCACAGCACATTACAGAATTAAATTTGTTGAGTTTTTAAACATGTTGCCTACTGTTTACTAAACTGTCTACTAACGAAGTAGCAAGTTAGTTCTTCGAATAAAACATATTATCTTCGGGTAATAATGCTAAAAACTAGTTAGTTTAGATTGAAGATATGTTCTTAGTTTGTCAATACAACGGTAAAAATGCAATATTAAATGGTTTACTTTTCCGCCCAATGTCCAAAATTATTATAGGGCTTTGGCTGCCCCAAGGTGCGGCGACCCAATTGCCTCCGGACCATCCTTGTGGAAACCTTCAATACCCAGTTCATTCATCATCGTCGCAGTAAGACGCGCTACATTATTTTTGTGACTTTTGAGGGAAATATTATTGATTCTCTATGGCCCGTGCGAGATTGGTGAGGTGTTTTCAGCTACATTTCCCTTAGCTATCCTCTCCCAGTGACATGTTTTGGTCAATTTTAATTTTGTTATATCCAGCTACTGATTTAAAAACACCTGTTATACTTGCAATAACTCTCTGGGGATGTGTGGAGGGAAGAAGAAATGCTTGCATGTCGCTACATTTTCTAGGAGACATGTTTGAAGCTTTGCGCATTCTTAAAATATCTGTTTGGAGAATACCAAGTTTTAACGTAAATATAATATTAAACTTCAACCACAAACAGCAGTAAAAAAAAAAAAAAAGAAACTTTATTTATAAGTGTTTCTTGCTTATTCTGCCGTGTGCAGGTAAACGGCAGTAACTGCAGACTTTTCGGTTTTCATTTTTTTGCATTTTTGAAATCTTTATTACTATAGTTTTATGGTACAAACATTTTTATTTGGCTGCCGCAGAAAAAAAAAGCATTTTTTTATTAGTGGTAATTA
This sequence comes from Uloborus diversus, assembly GCF_026930045.1. Lineage (NCBI taxonomy): Eukaryota > Metazoa > Arthropoda > Arachnida > Araneae > Uloboridae > Uloborus > Uloborus diversus. Next base: position 129,769,030 of record NC_072740.1, read on the forward strand.
GCAGTAACTGCTTTTTTAGCAACATTTTGCGGGAAGTCGGCAGTATGTACTTACTGCTCTTTACCTGCCCACGGAAGAACGAAAACTTTCTCCCGTGGGAAGGCAAACGGCAATAACTGCAATTTTTTTGATTTTCATGAAATTTTTTGCCCATGATCGTTCTGCCGTGGGTGGGTAAATGGCAGTAACTGCAATTTTTTCCATTTTCTTTTTTTTTTTTTTTGAATTTTTCAAATCTATGTTTCTTCAGTTTTATGGCGCAAACATGTTTATTTGGTTAACGCTAAATAAAAGCATTTTTTAAAAAAATCAGTGGTGATTAGCAGTAAATGATATTATCGCTACATTATGCAGGTAATCAGCAGTATGTACTTACTGCTCCATATCTGCCCATAACCATTGTCCAGAGAATGGAACATAAATGAATCGCCGCCAAAACTTGAACCAAGACGAATAAATGGTTTTCGCGATTTCTTTTTAACTCAACTAAGCGCAAGCAGTAATACCCCGATTGAGAGGTCATTGTATGACCTCTCAAAAATTTCCTTGATTTGGGAAATTTAGAGAAAATATTGCATTTTTTAAAATGATTCCTAGTCACTTCTCATTAGATGTAGGTATGCGTGCCAGGTCGTGTTTTATCTTTCGGCAAAATTTGGGAATTACCGTCTCTAGTCCTTGAGCGAAAGAGATACTTAAAAGGGGGAGATACTTGGGGAAAATAATCATACTTCATTTCAAATAAAGTCGAAGAAAACGTTTTGTAATTTCACAGCCCTCAAACATTAAAAAAATAAAACTTTGATTCTTCATATTCGTGTTCTAAAAACAATAAAACAAAATTTTTTTTGCTAATGTACAGTTATAAAAGATAACATACGAGTTAACTCAAGTAATGCTTGGCAGACGATAAATAAACGTGTAGCAACAGAACGATTCTGTTCCATTTGTTTGTTCTGTCGCAGACGATATTTTTCAATTTTTTATATATACTAAGCTGCTGCAATTTTAGTAGTTCGATGAGAGCCATTGTTAACACACGAAGCATTTCTTTCGCCTAAATTTTGACGGATATTTATTGCTTTATTGCAAAGTGCGAAACATTAAGCGATGCTTTAAAAATGCCTAAAGAATCTTCCAGTTGCCAAGTGACAACGTAGGAACATTAAAGAGTTTTCGACAATGCGGTTAAGCAATCAAAACATATGCCTTGTCAACTATTCGTTGTCAGTATTTGAATTTTGAGTAAATGTATTTGATTTTCACGATTTTGAACATGTTGTGGCTTCCTCCAACAACAACAAATTGACTGTCATCAGCATGACTACAGATGACTTCCGTGGTTTCCCTGCAGGACAATATCAGAGGAAACTGAAATCCATGTCAAAACCGTACATAGGACATCGTCAAAGTTGAGTTTCGCCGAGGTTCCCGGAATCTCTTTTACAAAGTGGATTATGAAGATAATCAGTTCAAGGAATTTGATTTCCTAAAAATTAATTTTCATCTGAAGACTTCTATGTCTGCACCCCCCTCCCCTTCGTCCGCGATTTTGAGGAATTCCAATTAAGAAGAAGCATGACAGAAGATTTAGTTGATTCGCAAAAAAAAAAAAAATATCTACTGAAGTTTTTTTTAATTTAGTGTTTAAAAAGGTAAAACATAAAAATGAGTTCGTTGTATCAAGGACTTTAAATCAGCAAGTATATCTGGTATCTGAGGAGGTACGTAAATGTATTTTGGATTAAATTTATATCAAGTGGATGTAGGTCGATACCCTATTTAAATTATGTCCTCTTTAATAATAAATTTATAACCAACATATATATATATATATATAAATATACATGTATATTTATTAATTTATTTTTATATTGGCATAAAAACATTTGTGTACAAAATAAACTTTTATTTTATTTTTAAACTAGCCGCCTGCGGCGACCAGCTGGTTCGCCTTCTTACGCCATTCGCCTATCTATGCAAGCAGCCACCTACGACGGCTGTTTGACTAACTTGTCATTTACTTTTTTACTTAGCGTTTGCCGCCTTCGGCGGCTATTTAAATAAATTTGGAAGCAGTATTAATCAATTCATCTCTTTTTTTTGTGCCATTCACATTTTTACGCCTAGATTGCCGCCTTCTGCGGCTATCTACCTTTACGATCTATCTCTAAATTTTTTTGATCCATCTCTATTTATTTTAACCTCCCCGCCCATTTCATAATAAAAACAAAGATCACTCAAAAAACCGCTATTTTATTTAAGTAGAGCAAAAAAAAAAAAGTTCATCTCCAAAATTCCCCGTAGTGCCCCGTAGTGTGCAGCGTTTGACAAAGAAAAAAAAATCTCGCTGTTTTTATTGAATTAAATGCGCACAACTATGAAATGTAACGTAATATAGATGCAGCACAACGCAACGTCCAGCCTGGGGGGGGGGGGGGGGGTTGGAATGGGAAAAGAAATAATTGCAATGCCTAAATTTAAAAAACGGAAAGAAAAAAAGCAAGCGCTGCCGGAAAAACACGTGGTAATCACGTAGTAAAATGTAGATGTAAACTATATGTAGTAAAAAAAAAAGATTAACATTGTTTCCGATTAAGATTCCATCGTAAATATGGAATCGAAATCCAAGTAGTGACGTCAGAAGCATAAAAGATTGAAGAACGCTTTTTTCGACCGATGAGTGGAAAGACATGATGTGTTCAGCATTAAAAAAATTGTAAAAAAAAAAAAAAAAACTAATGCGTATTTTTAAGAACTTTTTTCTTCTGAAGAGGGCGAAATGTTCTTACTATTACCAACTTAAATTTTAGAGATGTGGCTTTGATACTTCTAGCAGGATGACATTAGAAAAAATAAAAGTCAGGAAAAAATGCAAATTAAAGGTTTTTTCAAAAATTCATAAAAAATACAAAAATTGCTCTATCTTCGAAATTTTTTCATTAATCTGATTTAAAATTAAATTTCCTACACTATAGTACAATAAATATTTGTGTGGTGCGATTGGATCGGGGTCTGTGCGGTTAAAAGTACTAAAAAGTGCTAAAAATCACATAAAACATTAAATAACTTTTTTTCTAATTAAAATATCAAAAATCGAAGCCCGAGGTGCACATCTTCAGCAAAAACTGCACCTGTATACCAAATTTCATCCTTCTAGGCCTTACCGTTTTCCCGGGATGCGCGCCACACACACACACACACAAACATCTTATTTTATTATATGTATAGATTACATTTCATTTATTTATATTAAATTTATGTCAAGTGTATACAGGGTATTATTTATTTTTTAAAATAAAATATATTATTCACATTTCAATAAATATGCTTCGTAATGACATATCTACTCCGTATTATGTTGAATTTGTAATTATTGGTCATTCAATGGTACATTGTGTAGTTACTGCTGATTACCAGAAAAAGTACACAAAAATTACTACTGCGAAGAGCAGGTAAACGGCAGTATCTGCTTTAATTAAAATTTTGATTGCAAAATCAAAATGAAACAAACTGCCCGAGAAATACTTCGATATAAACATATAGAAGAGCCTAAAATCAAATGTTAATATTTTATTGATATTTGTGGGAAATCAAAAACGCATTTCTCCAAATATCTCAAAAACTCATTTTTGTAGATACTGCCGTTTACCTGCACACGGCAGTATTGGCTACAGCAGACACCGAAATTTTTGTAGAAATATTTCTAGAATACTGAATATAACCTCACACAGGAACAGCTGTTATTACCCAATGGTAAATAAAGCGGGAAGACCCTTATTTATTTATTAACTCGGACACAGAGCGGTAGTGTTGCCGCTAATAAAAATCAATTATAACGATACCAGTAGCAATGCGCAATTAAAAAAAATTATGCTTCCTGGCTTATCTTTTCAAAAAGTGAGTCTAAACTTGAAAATACGAGAATTTGAGTGGTGCCCCGAATAATTTGGCCAACTACTGTATTTCAGCCTATTCTTTTATTCAGGGATGCGGAGTCGGACTGATTTGGGGCTTAAGAATGTCGAAGCCGAAATTCGTACTTTTCCCATTTACTCCGCAGCTTTGGTTTTACTGACAGAATAAAACGATTGTTGTCCAAAATTCCAGTGATCGGAATATTCCCTTATCTGCTTTATTTCCTATTGACCACATTAGATCCACCATATTAGAAAGCAATATCTACAAAAGAAATTAGATCCCATCAAAAACACAAAATGTACAAAAATGCAATTCTCGCTTCCACCATAAAAAGTTGTGAGATCTCATGTTTTTTGTAAGCCATTAGTTCACTAGCTCTCCGATATATTTTGTGTCATCATATTGAGGTAACACAATACAACTTTCTAAACGTTCAAAAGTCATTGGTTGTTTGGAATCGCACAAAGAACATTCTGGGGAACCCACCACTTTGATTCTGTAGAAATGGTTACATAGTCCAGTGATATCTCTAAAGAGAGCCACTGCAGTCTTCCTAGGATAACTGGGAATCGTTTTGTTTTCCACAGAGTCCCCAATCTCTTGTTAAGCGCATGTTGCATCATATCTTGTTTGAGATTTGTTTCTGGGGATCAGCTTAACAAATAATTTAGTTGTATGGAAGGAAAGTGAATGATTCATGCGTTATTTTACCACCAAAGCTCCTTTCTTAGCCAGTGTTTCAGTCATTTTATTGCCACAATTTTGCAGTGGGCAGGAATGTATTGGAATGAAATTTTGTGTGCTAGCTTCTTAAGTAAAAGCCTACACTTTTAAAATTCTTTCAGAACTGTTTTGGCCATTCTGAAAGGCCTGTAACGCACTCTAAGAAATTGACAGTATAACTACTCTGTCAAAAGAGGAAATCAACAGTTGTTGTATAGCTACAGCAACAACTGTGAGATCTCATGTAAAACTAAGTCAGTTGTTTTTGTTAGTATCGTGGGAAGCACCGATTTAACAACTTTGTCTTTGTCATAATCAGTTTCCTATTAAGTTGCTTTGCAACACTTATTGAAATTGTATGAATATTATACCTAAAATAAATATATTGAGTTGGCAATCGCAAAGCAACAAACTAACGTAGCAATATGGTACTTATTCCGTTTCGCTGACGCCAAAAATGATACAACTAGTGCCAGACGGAAGAACCGCACTGATAACCTTTTAATTCGATTTTTTGTAAATAATTGATAACTTTTTACACGTATCCTGAGTGTTATCGCCGACAAAGTCTGCCTGGCGGGTTTTTTTTTTTTTTTTGGGGGGGGGGGGGGCGCAAATTGGATAAGTATGGATACACTATTTAAAATACTTTTTATATAATATATTACTAGCTGTACTAATTTATGCGATATGTAAACAAGCACAAATAAAGCGCTATGATCACTTATTATTACGTAGTGTTGACATGCGATTGCCAAGTCATTATGTTTATTTATGAAATAAGAATGTCTAATATTGATACAGTACCCTATAAATGTTACAAGGTCACTAAATAGGGAACTATTTGTAACTAAGTTGTTAAATAGGTGCTTCCCAAGAGATTAACTAAAACAACTAACTTAGTTTTACATGATATCTCTCAACTTCTTACGATGGAAGCGAGACTTGAATTTTTAAATATTTTATTTTTTGATGGGATTTTTCTTTTATAGAGCTACGATGTGTTTCTGTTTATATTTTAGTAGAATGGAAATGATGAATGTTTATTCGTTAAGGGTATGTGTAAAAGCTTTAATTTTGAGTTTGCTAGATTGTATTTTGTATGGTTTAGATCAGTTTTACTTCCTTCAATTCCCATCCGAGGGAAAGATATCTAAATTTATGAACGAATCAATTATGGAAATGATGAAGTTATTTTCTATTATTAAAAGCAATAATGAGTCTGAGGATGTGGGTACTAATGCATGGAATTGCAAGAAAATGAAAAGTGGACATCAAAGCTTCCAAAAATATTTCAGTAGTAATTAGCATTATAAATTTCCCGCTTTTGTCTTACATCATTCTCTTTTTTATTTCTACTGTTTTATTTATATTTTGATTATATGTATGCAAAGTTATAACCTTTTAAAATATAAAGGGTGTCCCAAAGGTAACGCGAGATTTGAATTTGCTGCCATCTTTACAGTATATTGTTTGCAACCGTGTAAAAAGAACAATTTGACAGCTGTGACTTTAGGGTTAGTAAAAATGAAGCGTTATACAATACACACACACACACACACAATAACGCGTTTTCATAATTGAACAATTATTTTAAAAGAATAATGAAAGTTGACGCTGGTCAAGCAGTTACTGTTATTGACTCTCGATATCGCAACATGATAATGCACGGGTGGTTGTGGGCTTGTTGACATAGACCTCTGACTTCAAACAATCCCATAAGAAGAAATCTAATGAAGTTGAAACACGATTTAGGGTGCCAATTCTGATTACCGAAACAAGAGAGTACACTACCAGGAAATGCCTCATGCAGTAATTGAATTGTTTCACTGTCATATCGGATGACAGGGATACCCATTCGTCCCCGTAAGCAATGGCGCTCTCTCCCCGGGAATGGTAGTCCCAAAAAGAGACTTAGACCCTCTAAACATATTAAATACGCAGTTTGTACCATAACCTTCTCCTCTTAAATAGGCACCTCCGCGCAGTGGCGTAGCGAGATAAAATCCTTGGGGGGGAGGGGCGTTAATTTTTTCTGAAGTTTAAAGTCCATGCCCTCAAGTTTATACACTTATACTATATATATATATATATATATATATATATATATATATATATATATATATATATATATATATATATATATATATATATATATTGTTTTGGGGCTCATGGGGAGTTCTGACCCCCCTATCCCCCTCCCATGGCTACGCCATTGCGCTCCGCGAATGCATCACTCGAAACGTAAACCACTCTAGAGGTTTGTTCAATTACTGAAGAGGGGCATAGGCGGATGGTATCCCCTCAGATTTTTACACGCAGTATTCCGACTTATTAGATCAAATATATGTATTAAAACTTTATCTCTCAAGTTCGAACCTGTTAGCGTCCCCCTATTTTTTTTCCAGACCTACGCCACATGGACACACAACCAATGTCTCCCACTAATCTGCCCACATGATAATTCATCAACATCGTTAGCTCAAAACCGTCGACTACCAAACCGTCCGAAAGAATCTCTTGATAACCAAGCATTCGACTGCATGCATTCTATTACAACAGCATTCGAATTAAAAATTCGAGAAGCAATTACTTGATTACAACACCATTCAGATTAAAGGGGTGTCCATTCCTCAAAAGCAGGCCCGTTATTTCGAATTTTTCCATGGGCGGGGGGTGAGCAAGAAGGTGCTAGTTTTATCGAACACTCAATGCTAGTTATATCGAAAAACAACAAATCCTCACTCACTTTTATATAAGAATACTAATTTTTCCAATCCAGGGGAGCAATTGATCCCCCTAAAAGATGAAACTGCTCAAGAGTGATGGCTCACTCCTTATTAACTACGGACCCGATCCCCATATCAGGATACTCCCCTCTCCCAAAAAAGGCTAACATCCCTTAAAAATTTCAATGGCGCAGTCTGCGTTATGACCCCCTCCCCCTGTGGGTATCCCTGCATCTGAATCACTCAAGAACTCAACCACTTAAAATGTTCGTTCACTTCTGAAATCGCTCGAGCTGTTGAAGTATCAAGAACTCGAGAAATACACCGCTTGGACACTCGAGATGTACCCTGCTCAATAATTCGATCAATAATAATCGAGAACTCGAGTTGCAACAATCGAGAATTCAAGATGTGATAATTGAGAATTCGAGATGTGATGATTGAGAATTCGAAATGAGATAACTGGGAATTCGAGATGTGATAATCAAAGAACTCGAGATGTGACAATCGAGAACTCGAAATGTGCTAGTCGAGTTCTCGATTGATCTTGGGAAAAATTAAGTGGTTCGATTATGAGAACTCGATTATGTCCATCTCTAATCTTGGATCATTTAAGACGGTAAGCTGAATTGATTACGAGTTCGATCAGTGGAACTAGATGGCGCAGACGCAGAACATCGTACGATTGAAAAACATTTGATTTTCATAAGATGTGTGGAGGTAATCATTATTAAATTGAAAGAAAAAATTGTCTCTGTGAAAAATGAAAGAATGCTAAAATTTTACTTTCAAGAATTAAAAAAAAAATCATTTAAAGAATGTGTGGTTAAAGGAAAATTTGCCGCCCTGAAAGATTTATTTATTAGATATTAAGATTATTTATTAAAGATTCATTAGATATTAAGTTTTTTTATTTATTAAAGATTTATTTATTAGATTTTGTTTATTAAGAAGGTTTCACTTCAATAATAAATAAAAAAGGTTATCCATTATCCACCATCTGCTGCCGTGTAGAAGCGCCTAAATTCATCTACTAACAATAAAATTAAAGCATCATACTCCTCATAAGATTGTAACATCATATAGGATGCAGTGGCGTGCCGCCCATGGACCAGAGGGACTAGGCTGGTCCCTTAAATATTTGCTCCTTCAAAAAAAAATTACCTTGCAGAATAATTTATTAAGAAAAAACGTGAGCAGAAAAACAAGTTTATTAGAAAGCGCTACTTTTACTGCTCCTTCCTCCCTTTCTCCCCTGTGTGCGACGTCTTAAATGGACTTGTCCGAGGGACTAGCTCTTAAGAACCTGTTCCCCAGATCTCATATAGCTTTTGTTAGATCCTTGGCGTTCGCTCGGAAGCTTATTTGATTATTTCACGCATTTTTTAAACCAACGGACAAATTTTTGTTTCCGTACCTAGTGTACAGGTTTCTATGTGAGCTTCAGGAAACAACAAATTCACTAGTCAAAGTTATTTTCCTGCGTCCATTGTGATGTTCTTTTGTAATGGAAGGGGACTCGGTTGAAAAAACAAGTCCCCAACTGGACGTAGTTGAGGAGAATGTGCAACAGTACAGACTGCCCCGAAGTTCGGAAGAGAATTGCTGCCTGCTGGACGTTCTCGCAAACCGTTCGTTCGGAGCTTTGACTTTCCAAGAGAAAGCTCAAATAATTTCACAGAGCAGGCCTACTCCTGACCTAGCAATATCTCCGAAGCTAAAAAATTACAATCGGCATTTTAAGGCCCAGCGTTTTTTTTTTTTTTTTTGAAAAGGAAAAAGGCGCCTGGAATGCCAATGGATTTTCAGATATGAGCAATTTCCACAAGGCAACGATTCGTCACGAGAAAACCCAAGGACACTACCAAGCCATTACTCAGTTGAAAACGTTTGGTAAAACTCGAATATATTTTCATCTTAGTGAGCAATGTCGCTCATCAACTTTGAAGCATAACACTGAAGTTGATAATAATAGGGAAGATAATATATCTATAAATCTACTTTTGTGTATCGTAATTTACCGTAACCAACTGGTCCCCTAAAAAATATTGATCCGCACGCCACTGATAGGATGCCCACTAAAGTCGCTTCCCACCCTCTTAGCATCATAACGTCTGCTACTATATTCAAAAATGTGGTGTCTATGTATAGTAAAGTAGCCATGTTCTACTGAATAAAACTACTTATGTTACCACCTGGTATAAAACTATGAAGTTAGAATTCCTATCTCAAACACGTTTCGAGATAGGCGGAAAAAGTGATTTACAAAGTTGTAGGATACCATGGTTTAGGCCAAGAAATACCTTGTTGACATTAATGCAAATAATAGAACGGCTAAAACTTGCATTTGGTTTTTCGTGATTTCCCGAAAACGTCCGGGATTCATGTTCCTGTGACGTCACGAAATTTGAATGGAAGGAGAAATAAAAATTTCCGTGTAAAACATGACACCGAAATGTCAGTATTAAAGGTAATATTGTTGCAGCTTATTTTTAATTTATCTATTTTTTTCTATCTCGGATCATTTTCTCACGTCAGTGTAGAGAATCACGGAAAAACAAATGCACATTTTTAGCTTTCTATTCTTTAAATTGGTATTCAAAAGGTGTCTTTTCGTAATAAATAGATGATGCTTTATAACTTTGAAAATCACTCTTTTCCTCTATCTCAATTTGTTTTCGAGACAGAAATTCTAATGCTGCAATTTTTCCCCAGATGGCGCTGTAGGCTGTTTTATTCAATAGCGGATGATCACTTTACTGTAGCAGGATCAACTTTTAAAATGAATATGTTTTGCACTGAACGAATCGAAAAGAAGTCGGGTTGTGTGTGGCAACGAAACAAAAATAGTTCTGTTTTCGACCAACAGATGGCGCTATAGATTTTTTCTCTCCATGTTTCTTATAATGCGGTTTAACTGGACGGACTTCTCAACTATGGACAACATTTCAATGCAAATTAGCTTTGATTACCATTGTCCGCTGCCGTTGCTCCTTTTTATATAAACCGGCTTCTTTTCCATTCGTGTAGTGCAAACCGCATGTTTTTATCTTTATTCGCTTTCGGATTATTCGTTTTTTAAAGTTGGTCCTGACTTTTGGATCAACCGCTACACATACACACACACACACACACACACACACACACACACACACACACACACACACACACACACACACACACACACACACACACACATATATATATATATATATATATATATATATATATATATATATATATATATATATATATATATATATATATATATATATATATATATATATATATAATGTTGGCGTGTGTGGAGAGACAGCGTGTGCTTCCAACTACTGCTACGTTAACGCAATTAAAGACTTCTTAGTAATGAGGGTATCATTGTTAGCAATACTCGGCTTACTTTGAACGGAAAATATTTAACAGTTTTCGGTAGTATGGAGGTTTTGAAATATATTTACTAAACTGTTTCTCGTTTAAATGTTTTAGTTGTAAAAATAAAGCAACTAAAATTGTGATTTGATCGCGTTTTTAATATTTACTTGATTTGTTCTTTTTACTTCCTTTTTACAAAAAAGGAAGTATTGTATTCGCGAAAAAGTTTTCACCCAAAAATCGGCCTTAATTTCTATTTTGCTCACCCCCGAACGAATGTTGGGATTTTTTTTCGACTCGACCACACGTGGATAAGTGCCTAGGAACGTACAGACACCCGAAATATCCATTTTGACGATCCCCGAGTTAATTACAACGAGTTTTCTCGTGACGTCTGTATGTACGTATGTGTGTATGTATTTCGCATAACTCAAAAACGGTATGTCCTAGAAAGTTTAAATTTGGTACGTGGACTCCTAGTGGGGTCTAGTTGTGCACCTTCCCTTTTGGTTGCATTCGGATGTTCCTAAGGGGGTCTTTTGCCCCTTTTTAGAGGGAAATCATTGTTAATTTCGATGTAAATTCAAGTGGTGTTATAATTTGGCTGACACTTGGCGATATATCGCCAGTTTTTTGGTCGAGTTTTGTCGCCAACTTGGCGACAAATTTGGCGGATTTTTTTTTTTTTAAATCTGGTTTCAGTTTGGCCACTGGTGGTGATATTTAGAGAATAAACTATTGAATCACTTTAAAATTGCCAATAATGGGAAAATGACACTAAAATTGGAGTAAAAGGAAGTCATGTGATGCACACATCAGCTCGTTTTTTTAAATTTACGAATTATATTTTAATTCTTTTTATAGGGTGACCATCACAGAGTCAATTCAACTAATGAACACATTTCCAGTGGATGCAATCCTAATTTTGCCGCTATTAAGTTATTTCAATCTCCAGATACTTTCTTAAAACAGAGAAACTTGAACAGCCATGAGACTTTCAACTATGCTTCTCCAGGAGGCACTACCGACAGCCGTAACATTGAAAAGAATGGAATTCGAAGTGAAAGAATGCTATCCGAATCGTTGATCAACAGCTACAAGAGGCCGCCAACTGGCAAATGCTATAATTGCTCAGATCCTGAATACTACGACAGAAATGCCATTCACTCTTGGGCTTTGAATCAGTCAACGTCTTTAGAAAATACTGTAAGTAAATGCTTTCATTTTCCTTCTTTGGTGTGTGTGCCTATCAACATGAAGAAAAAAACTATTACATATTTTTCTTCACTAACAAATTTTCTTTTCCGTACATGTACTCTTTCTGCAGTTAAAAAAAAAAAAAACTTTTAAAATTTTCTTGCGATTTCTGAATTTCAGTCGATTACAGACATCCAGAAGAAACCAACGTGGTTAAGATTCCAAATGTATTCTATACATTTGTTAATGCATATTTCAGATTACAAGCAAGATATTTTTACTTATGGTTAAATTTTGATGAAAATTTGAATGTTTGATACGTCGCTCTTGTTATGATTATATAAAAAAAATTATCATAAAAAAAATAAAATAAACAGTGAATTGTAATGGAATACCATTACAATTCCCTGTTTATTTTTTATTTTTTACATTATTGTAAATTGTGTACATATGTTACCAAAGAGAGGAAAACATTTTTTTTTTCTTTTCTCTGGTTTGAACTTTGAACTTGAATTTTTTTATGTTAAATTATTTATACCTTATGCATATTTATTCAATTATTGGTTTTACCTTTACATCTGCTCTCCAGTTTTTCTTCTGTATTTTAAGTAATGAGAATAAATCCACTGATCACAATGATTTAGATATTGCTGTAAAACTTAAGTCCGCCTTCAAAGTATGCTCCTTGATTATCAACACACTTCTGCAGGCGATTTTTCATGCCTCGCACGGTCGCTGAAAGTCAACAAATGAGAGAGCACTTTTACCAGCTCAAAATGCAGCGGTGCATTGAACAGAGTTAAGGAAACAAATTTTGTGCAAAATACTGAACAGGCGGATCAAACAAGTGCGATTAGAAATTGCCTTTGATGGGAAGCTTCATAATGACAATGCCCCGTACCACACCTGCTTCGTGATAACATAATACCTGACGAGAAATGGCATCACAACGATTCCTCAGCCTCTTTACACCTTCGACCTTGCCTCAACAGATATTTTTCTCTTTCTCAGAGCAAACTGGCAATCATTGAACGTATCCACAAAGTCCTAGAGGCTGTCAAAATGACTTGCACGCGTTATCTGAAAGATATTTAATTTCCTGACTTTCAGGGAGCATTCGTAGCAGACCCGGATCTGCATACTCGCAGACCCCGCGGTGCAGGGGCGCATGCTAGTAATTGACCCTCGGACCTAAAATCTAGAGCAAAAAAATAAAGTTATACATAATGTTTAAAAGTTGAAAATATTTTTTTCAGTGCTTTATTAAAAATTGAGGAAAAACAAAAACTCACTATATTTTATTTCGGAGCAGCAGCAAATCTTAGATAATAGGAATTACTTGCCAAAAGCCACAAAAATGGAATTTCGAAAAAAAAAAAAAAAACGTCAGTGCAGAGAGCATTAAAAATCCCCGCAGTTTGAAACTACCATCAATAAAAGTCCTGCAGTCCTTAAAAGTTAATGAGTGAGAACAAAAGTATAAGTTTATAGCAAAAGATCTAAGTTTAGGCATTGCATACCTACTTTATAGAAAATGCTCTATATACGCTTGTGTCTGGATACCAGTGTAGCCGATGCAAAGCATTTACAGTCAGGAACTTTGACAAACAGGTAGTCTTAAGCTTTGGTTTCCTAGAAGCGAATCGCCGATCTTCTGCAACATTCACACTACGTCCGCACATCCGTCACCGACGTACGCTTTTCTCCCTAAAACCAGTTTTCGACCGGCGTTGCCATGACAGCAAGCCGTATTGTACGGGACCTGTCGACGGGACGAGAAGCCAGATTTCTGACGGTCCGTAGAGTTGGGCGTCGCATTGCATTGGTCTCTACGAGATGAGCCCGCTCTCTCTATTGGATGAGAGACTGACATGTGACTTTTTCGCGTTCCGCAAAGTATGAATGCTTCTCCCTTTTCGGAAAACGTTACTCTGTCCGCTTTACGTGGCGAACGTGATGTGCGGCCGCTGTTTGAATGTTGCATTCGACGTCGCTCATCGACGTAACGCTGAAATCAAAGTCAAGTGGATTCCGGCGTGGCCATTCCCGACGTCGATTTAGCTCGGGCGCGCATGCGCAGAAGAATCAAGTTTTCGCCTCGGCGAGGAGCGACGCCGACGCTAGGCGTGTTCACTCCTAGGAAACTAAAGCCCTGGTTTCCTAGAAGCGAAATCACCGAGCTTTGGCGTCGCTACTCGGCGTGACGCTGAAATCAAAGTCAAGTGATTCAGGCGTGGCCACTCACGACGTCGATTTCGCTCGGGCGCGCATGCGCAGAAGAATCAACTTTCCCTCTCGGCGATAAGCGACGCCGAAGGTCGACGATTCGCTTCTAGGAAACCAAAGCTTTAGGCTTTTAGTGTGGAAGATTTGACGTTGCGCATCGAAGGGCGAATTTGTAAGTTGGTCGGTAAAATTTTTTTATATTTTCTCCTTGTTTTACACATTTTTTGCAATCATTTGCGTAGTAGGGTGTATCGAGAAAAACCTTTTTTCGAAATTCAACTTGTCTAGTTGATAAAAAGTTACCTCTACCGACCCACATCTTACATAAAAATTTTTATCCAAATCAAAAAAATATTTAGGTGTCCCGCACAAGGCTTAAAAAATTTATAATTTTCTTCAAAAAATCAATTTTTTCTAAATTTTGTTTATGAATAACATGAAAAATGTTTAAAAAAATGCAAATGTTGGTTTAAAAATCTACCGAAGTCCTTCACAGAAGAAATTTAGAATGATTAATTATCCATTTTTTCGAAACCACGTTCAGATTTACTCGTTCCTCATTTGGTACATGGATGTAAGAATAACTCCTACCTTAATGATTTGGTATAATTTTCCTTTATTGTTGGTATTCACCATGTCAATTCAGGCAGGTGTTTCCTTCTTTGTCTCTGAAGTTTTTGAATCTAACAAATGTTAAAATTTGAAAAAAAAGTTACATACGTACATGTTCCCTCAAAAATTTTTTGCTCCGAAATAGAATCCGCCGAAGATAGCAAGCTAGGTACCATTTCTTGCTTTCGATTTCGACAAAATTTTCAAACTGCTTTATCTCTGGAACGGAGCACGATATTGGGTTATGTTTTTATTTTCTTTTAAAGAAAATGATTGTTTCTTTTCGACGATTGCTCCATTTAGGAATATGTGCTTTTTTTTCCCTTGCTACAGCGTTTTGAAAAAAAAAAAAAAAAAAAAAAAAATCAAAAACACCAATTTTAAAAAGTTTTGTTTTTTAATTTTTCATTAATACCATTAAGTACTACATTCCCTGAAAAAGGACATCTTCCACTTTTGAGTTTAACAAGTGTTAGAGGTTAGTCATTTGGGAAAAATGAGGATTTTTCAAGAAATCGATATGTAAAGATAGACCCGAAAATTCAAAATTTTATTAAGCAGCAAGTGACTATAAGATACTTTTAGTTTAGTAATGTAGCCACAATTTCATTTTTAGTTCCCACTTTATCCGGGATTTTTATTTTTGTGAAAACAAGAAGGTACTACGCTTAAAATATGCTGAAAGAGAAATTTTTCGGTCGGTAAATCGGCTAATGACTGCGTTCTTGTGTTCATAAAAAATAAATTTCTGGATGAAACGGCACCTGAAAGTGAAAATGGGGCAATATAACAAAATTAAATGTTCTTTCTAGTCACTACTAAAAAAAAAATTTTGAATTTTCAAGGCAACCTTTAAATAAACAGTTCTTGAAAAACCCTATTTTTTTTTTCAAATGCCTCTAAAACCTATTAAAATAAAAGTGGAAGATCTCTTTTCTGGAAATGCTGGTACTCAATAATACTGATCAACAAAAAAAAAAAATTCAAAAATTTTGAAATTGGCGTTTTTGAAAAAAGTTGAAAAATCTAGGGTCTGGTGGGGTAAAGTAGTCACTAAATACAGGTTTTTCAACTTAGGTAAATAATAAATGCAAGAAGTTGTTTTTAAGCTTTAAATTTTTTTGTCATTATTTTACATTACATGATAAAGAACATGCTGCACTGAATTTTCGGAAGAAAAAATTAATTTAAATAGCTAAATGGCATTTTCATGTGTTAATGACTTGGGGTTGTGTAAAGTGGTCTTAGCTTAACAAATTGATCTAGAACCATCATAAATAACAGTAATTTTTTAATTCTTAGCACATCTAGTTCTTTTGAAGAAATTAACTTTATTTAAATAAATTTTTGATGGTGAACTATAGCCAAAAATTGGTTTACCAAGAACTTTAATCATATTTTACTCATGGATTTCATCTATTTCATCAGGAAAGGTGCGACAATTTGCAATGTTTTATTTATTCAGGAATATATTAAAGATAGCATCTGAAAAATGTCTAAACTACCTAAATTACGAATGAGAAAATATTACACTCAAATAGAATTCCAAAAGAAATATTACTTAATTAAAAAATATAAGGGAAAAGTATGATCACAAACTTTATCTATTAATTCAATGTATGCGAAATACTTCTAAGTTTCTACGTTTTACTGATATTTAACAGATGATTTTTTTGGAGAAGGAAATGGGGGTGGTATAAATTATTCTACTAGAATATATTGAAAGCTGTGGTTGCAGAAAAAAATCTATGGTTTTTTTTTCCTCCAAATATTATAGGATTACATACTTGCTTTAATTCCATCTATATGCTATATCAAATTTAAATTCAGTTGTGCTTCATTGAGTTTAATCTTAAAAACGGGAAATGTAATTAGTAAACTTAATATTTTACTTATATCTGCGTTAAGTGATTTTAGATGGATATACTATGTTAAGCTTAACCTATGACCACTTTACCCCATCTTACTTAAGTTGTTCTAAAATATTACATGAAATAAATCCAGCTAAGCTGTTTATGCAGATGTGTTCTGGAGACATCCGGGAAGTTGCCTGCACAACTAATCTGCTAAAAAGATTTAATAAACGAAATTTTACAACGAAGTTAAATGAGGTGTTCAGATTTTTAAATATTTCATATGCACCCAAAACGAATGTTTTCACTAAATAAAATACTGTGAGTTTCAAAATTTTGAATTCAGAATATAGTTCTTAATTGTTAAAATCTAAAATAAAAAAATTACCCTTATTCTTTCATTTTTTTCTAATCTATAGCTCTTTATTTGATTTATGACCACTTTACCCCATTGACTACTTTCCCCCACCAGACCCTATTGAACAATAGTTTTTTTTTTCAAAACCCTGGAACAAGAAAAACTAAAAACATATTTCCAAACATTGCATATAATCTTTAAAGAGAAAATGAAAATCTTTCAAATCGGAAAACCACAGCAAATTATCGTGCATCGTTCCAAAAACATAAGTTTGAAATTTTTGTCGAAGATCGTAAATGCAAAATGGCACTTGTCCGTCTTCTGGGGGCTGTATCTCGGGCTGGGATTTTTTTTTGGGGGGGGGAGGGGGAGAGGTATGAATGTCGCTAACTTTTCTCTGTATTTTAA
The DNA here is from genome assembly GCF_026930045.1 of Uloborus diversus. Classification (NCBI taxonomy): domain Eukaryota; kingdom Metazoa; phylum Arthropoda; class Arachnida; order Araneae; family Uloboridae; genus Uloborus; species Uloborus diversus. The sequence goes on from NC_072740.1 coordinate 129,786,429, forward strand.
CATAAATTTAAAAAATTCCGAGGCTATGCAGTTAAGATTTTTCTTTCTTTTTTTTGTTTTTGCCTGAATTGACATGTACTATGCTTGTTGTATAAAGAAGGCTGTTGCTAAAAAATATCTGTTTCTGTTGTTTCAAAACTTTTTTACTCAGAGATTGTCATTTATACTAAAACGTGTCTTAATAGAGCATTGAGAATGGCAAGAATTCATCCAACATCACAATGCGATCATTTGCCATGTCCGACTCCTACAACGGAAACGATTGTTGTGGTCTCGATGATCTGGTATCAAAAATTGTTGATGATGATCAGCTGAATAATGCTTTGCTTCAAGAACAAGCAGAACTTTTGGGACTAACTTTAAGTGAAGCTGCTTTCACTTCTTCAGAAAGGTGAGTTTTTACTTTCATTGTCTAAAACAAGTTATCTTTAGATGAACTGTTTTTCCTCAAGATGTGAACAAGGAGTAGCAAAATCTATCGTTTCTTTCAAATATAGAATGCCAGTTGCATAAAATGAATTTTGTGTGGTGACAGCAAGACTTAAGTGGTTGAATGAGCAAAACTGGTAATACGAGAGTCATGTTAAGAATCCTTCAGAAGTTTTCATTGATTGAAATTAAAAATAAAGTAGCCTCCATTGTGGCTAGATTAGTCCCCTAAAGTGGCTCGTGCAACCCGCCTTCGCCCCCTTCTTGCCGCCCGTTGCGTCAACTTCTGCCTCACTGGCAACGACAGCTCGCTCTACCCACCAGCAGTGAAGTACAACTCCGTTTGTGTGTGTACAGCTTCGTTTCCCCGAAGTATCAAAGTACACCACCTTCGGCGGTGTTCTTCGTTGACTTCACCCGGTACTTGCCGCCTGAAAAGTTTGAGTTAGCGAAGTAATTTTAATTGACAACCACGAAGAAAGGCGCGAGAAAAAAGACGTTCTTAATTATTAATATCTCCGCTAATAAAGTGGTAGAAAAACGTAACGTGCCTAAACATGATCTTCATAAAATTTACTCTTTTGATGCCTGGTTGTAGCGTCAGTGATTAGGCGCTCCAATTAAACTCGGACGACATACATACATACATGGATACAGTCAGATTTTAATATCTGTACTAATCTATCCAAATAATATAAAGCTGAAGAGTTTGTTTGTTTCAACGTGCTAAGCTCAGGAACTACTGGTTTGAATTGGAAAAAATTTTTTGTTTTGAATAGTACATTTATTGAGGAAGGCTATAGGCTATTTTTTTAAAAAAAATCAGATTGACCGAAATATTTGTAATTGCAAATTAAATGTTTCATTGATTATTTAGTTCTATGAATTCCTAATAGATGGTGGGGTAAGTTAATTCATCGAGAGGGCGCTGGCCGACAGTGTCGATAGCTGCGAGGAACCATGCCGCACGGCTAAGACGCGTGGTCGGCTACGCTATTGTGGGACTGTTGTGGTCAGCGAACTGATTTTTGAATGCAGTTTTTTTTTCCGATATTCAAATACATTATTTGATTTTGCAGGATTTTTCTACCGGGTTTTGTTTTCCTTATTTCTTCAACGTTGGTTTTGTTCTTATAGTTGAAAATAGTTACTTATCTAGTAAGTAAATAACTTGATTTGTCGTATTGTTCAATTGTGATTGTTCTTTATAACGTTTTTACTATAGTATTGTTTATTTGGTGGAACATTTTGAATTGCAGAAAAAAAGCCGCTTCACTTGCTAAAAGGAAGGGTTATGGTAGCGTGGTTGCTTCGCGCGTTAAGCGATGATACAGTTGAAGGATTATTTTGAGTTTTAAAGCTACAGTTAATCTTTTTATGTGTTTCGGCGAAAAGCTTGAAATTCCAAAGGGACTTTAATAGGTTTTTTGAAAAGTTGTGTACTCATTTTAGTTGAAGAAAAATGTTCATTTCGCATCGGGGGAGGGGCGGGTTATTCAACGGACTTCCTTTTATTTCTTAGCACGGGCATCGCCGTGCGGGTGCTGCTAGTAATAGATAAATATAGTACTGCGCTAGGCAAGTATCAAAAAGCGCTATCGGTGAAAACTTTAGCAAAATTGTTTCAACTTTGTGGTGAGTTAGAGCGAAAAAACATAAGTTTGGGATTTTGCGAAGTCGACAGGAATGCAAATGTTTTTTACGAAGTTTTATCTCATTTCATATCTGTTCATTCAAAATGTTGATTTTTTTTTAACTCGGAAATTAAGAGTCTTTCATAATTCTATCGGAGACGTTTTATTCTAAACTTGTGTCTTGAATTATTTCAGCAATATGATGGCTTCACAGAATGGCATGTGGACTGATGCAAGATGTATGTCTGACAAAAAAATGACTCGAGCTCAAACGAATCTAAACGACTCGGACGGCATCAATGATTTGGAGAAATCGCAACACATTGGCTCTAATTTTTTTTTCAACTCTTTTGATAATGATAACAATGATATAACGACTCTGGGCTTTCAGAACAAAATGCATCAGGTACGTAAAATATATGTCGTCTATTACTCTTTCTCTTTATCAGGGAAGTTATTTGTGTTGATATTTTATTCCGTAGTTGTGTAAATATTCAAATAATACACACATTTCTCTCAAATTTGTTTGCGTTGCATTCATTTTCAAATACATTTGGAAATTGAATAAAGCCTTGGACCTAGAAACACGTCTGTTTGTTCAACTACAGTCTGCATTAAAAAATAAATGTTCAGAAATTGTTATTTTTGAAGAAATGTGACAAAACAATTCTCAAGACAATTTGAGAACCTCACCTAAAACCACAAAACGCGATGTTGATCAGATTTTTTAGTTTGATTTTGTGTTGACGACCGTACCCCTCTAGGACACTTTAAAAAGCAAAACATTAAGTGTAGTTAGTTTCTAAGATTTGTTTTAATGATAAAAATAACATGTTAGTTTAGTTTCACCCTTTTGAAATCATTCTGTTTTCTTTCTTTTCTACAGACCTCTCTTATTCTAATGAGAAGTATTTTGTTTTAAGAATATCAGAGTATTTTGTTTAAAAATATTCTCGCTTCAAAATAAACTCGGTAGGTAACTTTCAACTCGAAAAATCAAATGCAGCTGAAAATTCATCAGGGGGAAAGTTACTGGTACGAGGAGAAGGTACGCTTGCGTTATTTGCATAGGGCTGTCAACTATCGGCCTAAAATATATTCATTTTTTTTTAATCTAACCGGCGTGTTTTCCAAATACGTATAGTTTATACATACACATATCCGAGTCGTTTTGTATAATTCTTTGTTTTTTCTTTAGACTTGCGCTCGCATATTGTCTTGAGAATTGTTTTGTCTCATTTCTTCAAAAATAACAATTTCTGATTTTTCTCCCGAGTATCTGCGGAATAAGGTGGCACGATAACCGCGGATAAATGAATTCGCAGATAATTCGAAAACTAGGTAAAAAAACGAAAACTAGGTGTTAAGCATGCAAAAACGTAAAAATATCAATACCGCTCACGTTAAAACTATTGCACTAAACAACAGTGCATGTAAAAGCTAAAAAAGGATCCCTCATTATTACAAAAGCGATACACATATACGCGAGCAAATCGTCAAACTAGATTACCTGCAACAGATGAAACAAATTTACGCAAAAATTCACAGGGGAGGAAAGAAGAATTTTTTCAAGCCAGGTCCGATCACTCGTTTAAGCACATAAGTAAAGTAGATCTAAAATTCAGTAAGTGGGAGTGGATCTAAAAATCAGTAAGTTGTGTAGGTCTAAAGCAGTAAGTAGTGCAGATCTAAAAATTAGGTTTCAACAATCAGATTTAGGTGACCTTGGAAGGTTTGATGTCATTGGAAGGGAGGTTTAAGAAAAAAATTGGACTGTCCAAAAATAGGTTTTGCACTTAGAAAGTTAAAATGTGTGCATTTATCTACATTCAGTTAATAATCACTGAAAGAAATATTTTTCTGAAAGTGTGATAGGTCGGGGTTTCGATTATCCACGGGGTAATCAACCCCGTGGATAATCGAGAGTTTGCTGTACTCCAAAATACTGCTGTTACGTTCCATGCCCTGCTCAGCTCCTTCTTCTCTCACGTCAACAGCTACCCCTAGAAACCTAAGCCGATTCCGTTCTACATCAACAAAATTCCTTTAACTCTTCAACAAATTTCCCGAAATTTATAAGAAATAGATCCAATTCAGTCAACTTCTTCGTTACTACCAGCAACTTCCAATTATTCTTCATATTCCGTTGTAAAAACCATATTACTGTGGCCGTAAATTGAGGCTGTTATTACTCTTTTTATGTGTTGATGAGAGTTCCCAGTTTTTTCTTGTTTCCTGTTCAGAGTTTTACTTTCAGCTTCTCTGTTATTTTCCAAATCCCTTTGACGAATTTTTCCAAGTTTTTATACTGGGCCAGAGTAGGTCGTAAATTTGAGATTATTAGAACTGTTGTTATTGTGAAAATTTTAAATGAGAACCACAACGGAAATGAAAAGTAGAAAATGCTCCTTATGGGGAGCTATCTTAACTGCTTGGTATGCATCACTGTATGCGTGATGCTGCTCCCTAGTCCAACTTGATTAAATTAATCTAAAACCTGCTTCCTGAAGGTTATCTGAGAATGTTGTAGCTTTTTCTCAGTTGGGGCCAAAGAAGGACCCCCCACTCTAGGGCCTAAGTAACCCGCGTTTGCGGTGTTTCTGAAAAATAAATAAATAAATAAATAAATAAATAAATAAATTAATTAATTTGAATTTTGACATCTTGAATTCAAATTATGTTTCTCGCAATCACGAGTGTGTGTATGTAGGCGTGTGTGTTTTTGTGTGGGGGTATGTGTTTGTGTGTACGGGTTATGTGTATGTGTGTGTAGGCATGTGTGTTTGTGTCTGTGTGGGGGGGGGGGGGGGGTATGTGTATGTGGGCATATGTGTTTGAGTCTGTGTGCAGGCATGAATGTGTGGGTAGTTGTGTGTATGTTTTTGTGTGTATGTGTGGGTGTCTGTATGTATGCGTGTGTGTATGTGTTTGTTTGTGTGTATGTGTTTATGTATGTGTGTGTAGGTGTATGTGTGTGTATGTGTGTGTGTAGTTGTGTATGTATGCGCGTGTGTGTAGGACATGGATGCAACCTGGAGACGACTTTCGCTAGAGGTGCAGCAGCATCGTGAGGTGCCCGTCGACGGTGATGGTGCGGAGGGTGGCGGTGGGAAAAATCAAAGGAACGCCAAAATCAGTCAAGTGAGAACAATAAGCAATCGTGATTTCTCAAAAAAGAAAAGAGTGACGAAATGGGGTATTTTAATAAATATCATTTTCCTTTTTTTCAAATGAATGCCCTTATTACATTCATTTAGCCACTATGTGATATGAGAAGATTGACTGAAAACCCAAAGAAAAAATACATTCCAGCCTCCATTGTAAAAGTAGTAGTTTCCAAATGATGAATTCCATGCAGTTTGTAATGTTAAAATATTTTTAAATGAATAGAAAAAATATTTAAGAGCTTCTTAAAATTTTGGTAGTTGCATATATTTGGGGCAATGAAAAAATAGGTGATATATTTTGTGCCTTAGTGACCACAAAACATCCACTTTATTTTACTTCTCATTGTTCTTGTTTTTAACAGCTTTCAAGACTTTCTACTGAAATTTTTGTTGAACCAGAAGAAAATTTTTGTAATTACCACGAGGGGAAAAAGTATTCTCTCGAAAATTCTGATGATCCTACCGCTGACATGTTCAGTGAATTTCGATTCTCTAATATGGACAGCAATGCTGCTTATGAGCCAGTGGATCAACAGGTAATTTAATCCGATTAAGAAACGTTTTAACATTAATATAACTGAATGTTACCGTTAGTATCAATTTATTAGTAAATCTAATTTGGAACATTTTGAAAATTGGAATATCGATATTTTTTGAGGTTAGAGATGCATTACTTAAAAATTATGTCTCATTTTACAGACGAAATGTGTATGATAGTGCTGTGTAATACAGTGCTGGCCAAATTATTAGACTAAGACTGTTTTAAAAGCAAATTCTTTATTGATTACATAACTATAGATACATTAACGAACAGTGAAATAATTATCTAATATTTAGTATGCATTCCCTTGTTCTTGATGAGCATTTTAAGTCTTTTTGGCATACTTTTCACAAGGTTTACTTACACAAGGTTTCTTAACTTTTTGAAAAAGGAGGTAAAAAATTGTTTATACTCACTATTATATATATACTCACATACACATACTCACTAATTACCTAAAACTGACTTGAAATATAACAGAACACACTGGTAAAAAGAACTAGTGAACTATTTCAGCTGATTGAGGTTATGTTCCTGGTAGGTAGATAAACAAAGAACATAAACAAAGCAGACAGTGCTGCCACCTGCAAACATTAAATTATGCTAAAATAATGTAATAATCAGTGTGCAGTATGGACTGTACTTTAACAGTAAAATAAATAGTATTTTAGTACAAATAGTGTACAAAAAAAAAAAAAACCTCTTTAGTCTAATAATTTGGCCAGCACTGTATATAGAGTCACCAGGGACAATTCCTTAAAAAATATCAAACTCATCCAACTATTACAAAATCTATCAAAGTCTCGGTTATCACATTAGAAATTGGGCATGTTTTTTTTTTACTTAGATCCAACTAAAACTGAAAAATTGTGATAGAATTTTACATGTTCGTTTGATGGCGTTGAAACCTCTGAGATACTGGAGAGGGCTGAGACACGCGCGTTGAACCCTTGGAGCAGGAATTAAAATGGAGGGAGCAAGTCCTATCATTGGCTTAGCAAAAGCTGACTCAAAGATCCCAAGTCACGTGACTGAACAACAGCGAATATTTGGCACGTTTTGCGTGAAACAAGCGAAATAAATCTGATTTTTCCCACAATGCTTTGCTTTAAAATCTATCACGTGACTTGGGGTCATGGTTTCATGATTGAAAGTCTTCACTCCCTCCATTTTATCTCTTCTCAATGGTTGAATCCCCCATCCGATATTTCTCGACTATACCCAGAATTTTCCGGGCAATGTCCGTAGGTACAACCGTCCGTGGGTACAGCAGCTTCCCCTATGTTTTTTTGAAAAAATGAACAAAGTCTAACTTTGATCTTTCCAAAAACTTTAAGAAAGTTCTTTTTTTGTGAAAATTAAAAAACACATATACTGGTTCAAAAATGTTCTTTACATAAACTTTGTCATTTTATAACTGCAATTATTTTTGATAAATCATGAAATTTTAGATTATGGTATCAAATCTTGAAAGTTACATGATTAATTATAAACCTTGATCTTTAGAACAATTTATTTATTTATTTATTTATTTTTTTGACTGGAATCAACAATTAGCTTCTGTACATAGCTAAAATATTTGCTTTGCTAGATATGGTGCGCTGCAAAAAATATTTTATCATTTCCCTTTGTCCCGCTGTTTCACTATACCCCTCATTCCTCTATTTTTAGACTAATGCAGTTGCCATTTAAGTAATTATCGTTAGTTAGTGTACAGACATTATCCCAGGCATAGGGCAGTTTGGACCCTTTTGGGGAAATTTTTGGACTTTGACATACCTAATGCAAAGAAAAAGTATTTCATGTATATTTCAATATAATGTAAGTAACTACTGCAATTGCTATTTTTATCATCGGTAGTAAATTAAACTCTAATTACGTCACGATATTTCTCAGCTGAGTGCACATTTATTTAACACAGAATAATTAATATATGGATACTCACTTGCCAAATCGAGTAACTCCATAAAACAAAAAGTAGAGAATCATTATGAAGAAGATGGTGTTACGTATGCATAGGAGTAAATATGCCTTCGTGTATATTTTCTGCCATCACATGGTCAGAAATGTACTGAATCAAAAGTTTAGTACAGATTCACATGCCAAACATTGATAGAGCACTATTAAAGCAGAAATGAGGATTTTTTTTAAAATTGGAGTTAATCGATTAACTCCAACGATATTGATGCATCCATATAATGAAATAAGTTTTGAAAAGGTATTTTTTTTATGATGAGCGATATTTAAAGTTATAATTGTCGACTACGATTGGATACAAAATAAAAATCAATTGATCTATAAAGATATATTTTATGAAATGGTCTCCATTCTATCTCGCTTTGGGCAGTGTGAGTTCTTACCTCCTCTTGCAAGGAACTTCAACTCTTACTGATGATAGTGGGGAGTTGGCACCTAAGACTTGACAGACTTGACTGCCGTGAGAATGATAGAGATTTTCTTATAAGAAGATAAGAAATAGCAAGCTTGTTCAGTAAAATATACATTCACACGATTCACTATGCCCTTTCCATCTTTTCTGTCCATTATTCTAATTCTTTATTCAGGTTAAACTAATGCTGAATTTCAGTCTACAGACAGATCCTTTTAGAACTTTTTTTTTCTTTTTTCGGAGGGTAGTCTATTACCATGATTTTTGTTTCAACTTTTTGTAAAAAGAAAATTCATAAACATGCATCGCTAATTTAGCACTTCTATGATCTGGCAACCGGGCGCAAACCCCACCTGTCCTCTCTAGTTACGTCCAAGGTTACATATCGTCGGTCGTCGCCTCAGAGCAACAGTAAGATATCTTAGTGTTATTTCTGGGATTAGATATCTTACTCTTGCGCTGTTGCCGGCGACGATATAATGTATGGAATGCATGTTTATTTATTTATTTGCCTAGTTTTGTTTGCTCGATTTTCTAAAGTACATTTTTCATCGACACAGTTTTGAAGTTTATTTATTTATTTATTTATTTTTCAGGAAAAAGAAAAACTTCCATCTTCTGAAATTCCTGTGATGATGCTAAATGGTGCTACTTATAATAAGGATAATGTAAGAGGAAATTATCGAATATTCAAACCTTTATCATCTTCATCCAGTTCGAGTTCTGAATCTCAAGGAGATATCATACCATCGAGTTTTAACCAAACTGTTCTAAATATTGGAAGTATATCTGAAGAACACGATTTGTTTTCTACTGGGGGTCAGGTTAATACTTTAATAAATTCGTGTTCATCGGTAAAGAGTTCATCAGTGAATAGGAGCAGTCATATTAATCATATAACTCAAGCTTATCAAAATTTTCCCAGAAATCTCAGTTCGCGTTATCATTCTATGCAAAAGCACTCGACTTCTTCACCAGCAAACTCTGATAATGATTGCATCTGTCCATTGTATGAAAACATTTCAAACAGCAATGTAAACTTTGCTTCACCTGTTCGAAATAACTTAAAGTTGCAGTGTCAAAAAGTAAGCCAGTCACAGCCTAGTTCCCTTTATTGTTTAAAACAGCCAGATTGTTTTGCGCACTGCAACAGAGGAAATGAAGCAACAGGTATGGAAAAAAATATTTCAGACTACGAGAAGCCAATAGTTGGTGCCCTTCATTCAAATCGATTGCCCATATCACCCGAAGTTTTGCAACATTTATCTGCTCGAACCATAGCAGGGCTTTATGCATTCGGTTTATACCATGATATGTTACATGCCGATTTAAATGGTTACGAAACACCTTTCCCTCCCGGAATCAAATATCCATCTCATTTAATCGGTTCTTCTCAATTGCCAGATTCTATTTTTGAAGTTTATCGTCCATATGATTTTGCGCATAGAAGAGGTCCACCTTCTCTGTGTACTACTAATGATGTGTTTTTCGATCCAGCCTCTTCCTCATTTTTCTCTCTCCCTCCTACCTTCGTTGGAATGCGACCACTCCGGTAAGAAAGTCTTCAATGTTTGACAATTGTTTTAATATATAAGTGTTTCAAATCGATTAATTTTCAGTCATTTTAGTCGTAGCGGGCCATCAAATGAACTGCACCTTCGGCTGGAAGAATGTTACGAGCAATTTAGACACTTGGAGAAGGAGAGGAAAAAAGTAAGATTCTTAAATCTTAAAGTATTAATTTTTTTCACTTGATTGCGTATCCTAGCTGATGTAATATCGAAAAATTTCCAATTATTTCTTTGCATACCTAAATAATCTGTATGATCCTCAGTAAGCTTTTCTCGTTGCAAATACAGTCGATTCTCGAATTCTTGGCCTAATGTCGACCGAAAAAGGGGTCGAATTTGAGAATAACTTAGAAAATGCGCACCCACAGGTTTTTCACACACGGATTTTTCTCCATGCCAGAATGTGATCTAGTTTTTCGAATATGGGCGGGATATCCAGTTTTAGTTCTCGGGATTCTACTACATTGTAAAAAAAATTCTTCGGTACTCTTATTAATTATCGTTCCGTTAATTTTAAAAAGGCCGTGTAATATTTTGCTTAGTTTTTTTACTTTGTTTTGTTTTTAACACCAGTAGAAAAGATCGCAGGTTTGATTAAATGCCCTTTGATTTTTGTGTGCGGGGGTGGGGATGTAATACATGAATTTCATGCAAACACTGAATTCCTTATACTTTTAGAATACTAAACAAATATTTATGTATCATTCACTTTCGAAATTATTACTTAAAAGTACTAATACTTTTGCTCTTGATTACAAACCGTTTGGTCACAAACAACTTGCTCTTGAACTGTTCGATAGAATAAGTACTGAGAAGAAACAAAGTGTAGGATATGAATTAGGATGAAGCTGCTACTCCAGCATCCAGAACGGTCTTTTTACATCTTTTCGAGAGAATTATTTTTTTCTCTCTTTCTTTATCTAATATTAACTTTGTAACCGGTCATCTCTTGGAAAAGCTGTAGTTTTAGTCTTGATGCGATTTGTCAGGCATGCCTCCCCCTCCCAAGAGCAAGGGTGCACTCCCCCCAATACCTCGAGGACCCCCAAGAACGAGGGCCCTCCTCCAAAAAATGAAATATCTCCTGAAATCACATTCGCTCCTCAAAAATTTCGATGGCGCAGTCTGCCCCATGACTCTCTTCTGGTGGTCACTCCTACATTTATCAAAATTTGATTCAGTCTATCCTTGTTTCTTAGTGCATTTGCTTAAAATTACAGTCATGAAAGAGGATTTTTCTTGCAAAACTTTTGAGTCAGCAAAAGTTAATTTATTGGGCCGTTCCACAAAAAAGCAGACATTTTGTCCGGCACGTGACAACTATATCGTATTTCATTTTAACACGTGTTCCCCCCTCCTCAAAAAAAATGTTTTCCCGATCAAATCACGCAGATAAGTGTGAATGAATACTTCTGAAAAATAATTTTTTAGCAGAATTTTTCAAAATACTGCCTCTGAAATAAAGTATGGATTCGTCACCTGTAAGACAAGCTGCCTGATGTTGAGGAAGGGTCCACTATTTGTTTCTTTCTGAAAGTAACACTAAAAAATAAATAGTAAAAAAGCAAAGTGTGTATTTTTTTATGCGAGAAATTTGGAGAACATTTCGCAAAAATCGAGAAAGCTAAAACTTATGTTCAAAAGTATATCCCACACGTAACAGGTAAATTCCTTCTAAAAAATTAAAAATTATTTTTAAAAAATGTTGGAAAACTTTCTTTTGCTTTAATAAATCCCACACGTAAAGCAAGGGAAACCGGGGCACAGTGAGACGAAAATTATAAAATTCAAGAAACTTGGAAACTTTGCTTCTATAAAATGATAATAATAATAATAAGGTGGATTTGTAATGCAACTAAAGTATGCAGTCTTCTGAGACGTAAAAATGTTCATTATTATTTTAATTTTCTAAAATAATATAAAAGAAGGAAGCAAAAAATTCTGTCGCACTGTATCCCATGCTTGGTGTAAAGTGAGACAGCATACGGAGACCAGAGAGACAGCATATAAGGTTGAGTGAGGCATAATGTGTTCAATGTTTGAGACCAAAACTAAATCATAATGAACAAAAGATTCAAGTTTTTCTAAATAAAACTTTAATTTACACACTCGAAAAATAGATTGATTCCGCTTTGTACTATTTCTTTTCGTAGGAGCTGTTAACAACAATTTAATATTGCTAATCAGAACGGATGCAACATTTGGTGAAGATGGTCAAATATTCAAAATAGTTTTACTTTTGCGCACAAAAAAAAAAAAAAAAAAAAAAAAAAAAAAACCCATCATTATCATCTGTTTTTAGAATATTTCTAACATAAAAGTATTTTTGTTGGATTCCAAATTTCATGGTAACAATATCTTCTTCAAGTAGTTAACTATCTAGCTCTTCAAACCCAAAAGGTAAATTTTCATACATATCAAAATGGTCTGATAAATTATAAGATGTCCCATTTAGTTTCTTCTTCCTCATCAGTTGTGTCATATTAGCCTACATTTTTTTCTATATTTAAAAAAATTTCTTTAGTTTTTGTGTTTTCTTCTTCTAACATTGGTTTTACAAGAGTATTCGTCGCAATGATACTTCTACGCTCTTTCTTCATTGCTCAACCTTTTCTCTCTTCTACCTTTGAATATTCACAAAAACTCTAAGAACCTTGAAAAACTGTCCCCCCCCATTCTACCAGTCAGTATAATCTCTCAACTAGATACAGCTAGAAATTTTTGCTCCAGTGACTCGCCGTCGCGTCGGTTGGTGTCACGAACGCAGTCAGAAAGGGCGGTTTTTTCTGGTCGAAGACCGGACTGCTCCACGGATTGCTGTGAAATGAACAGCGAAAACTTCTGGTATAGTAAAGGAAATGTTCCATAAGTGCTGTAAAAGTGTGCTACAAAATGTTCCTAACGAAAGGACCTGCGTCAATTCTCAAAAAATGTTCTCAAACGCGTCCCCAAAAGTGTACAAATGTGTTCCGAACTTCTGAACCAAATAAGTGTTCTGAGAATTAGTTTGAAATATTTTCCAAAAAGTGTTCTAAAAAAGGGCCTAAGTGTCCGTGTTCAAAAATTCTGTGAGATTAAAACAATAAATGATCATCTCAGTTTGCATTCGAACTGAGCAACTTGTGCTAAGTAGTCTTCGTACAGCTTCTGTGTACCAGAAAGAGACCTTCAGTGACCATCTTGTTACCAACAGATGAAACTCTGAATATATTTCTTTCCCGCACCACTTTGCACGTTGTTTGATTTATTTTGCGTCTGCTAAGCTTATTTTAACTTCCCAATAGATTGAAATAACAGAGAGTTGTCTAACTTGATTTTCTTTGCTTTCTTAACAGACTGAAGCCGAACTAGCACGCCAAAATCCCGGGAAAAAAGTCTCCAGCACCAATACTATTCCCATTCCTCGCTTAACAGCGAATCCTTCTCGTGTTGATCGACTGATAGTTGATGAGCTTCGGGAACATGCTAAGGTAAGATGAGTTCAAAATTTTAGAAAAGAATACTGTTTGTTTCATCTTTTGTTCGAAATTATAGTTTATGTTTTTTTTTTTTTTTTTTGAATTCGAAACTTTTCAAGAATATTTTAGCACAATTTAAGAAGAGAATCAAACTTTTCCTTTGTAAAATCTGTCATAATAGGAAAGGATCATACAAACTGGAAAAAGGTCATAAGTATAATTATTCAGATCCAAACAGGAGTTCTAAGGCTCTGCATCGGCAATTTCTCGAAATTGAGGTCCTCAAAACGCATTTTTAGGTATATTTCGTCAGTTAAAAGAAAGATGTCATGGCTCTGAAAAAGCCATGAAGTCGGTGAAAGATGTCTTCACCGACTTCTTTTGTAAAACATGCAACTGTTTTTAAAAATAAATGACTCTACTAAACAAATTCAATAGTCAGAAAAACACACGAGAAAGCATAAAATCCCACAGATACGATTTTCAACCTTCCTAAATGTTAAGCTAAAATTTCTTAGTTCAATTAATGTTTGCATTACTTTCTGTTTATTTTCTAGTTTCCTATTTTAAATATTTAATACGTATTTCGTGTATTTTCTGGAATTTTTTTTTGAACAAGCCTATTTTTCCTGCCAGATGCATCCAGGGGCGGACTGGGTACCCCAAGAGGGCGCCAACCTGGACTCCTAAAGGGCGCAAAAGATCAAAAGAACACAGGTTCGAGGACGCAAAAGAAATAGAAAAACGAAGCCGCACAGGTTTAAGGGCGCAAGGACGCACAGAAGTGGGCCCGCGGGCCGATGAGTCGGCGGACTAATCCGCCCCTTGAAACACCGCTCGAATTTGACACCTCCTGAAGTGGGCAACAACCTCTCCCCCTCCCCCTAGATCCGGCACTGGTTGGATTATTTCTATCTGTATGAACAGGACGTGCTTGGAAACTACGGGCATCTTACCCCCCCCCCCCAAAAAAAATGCTTGTCATCTTTTGGACAAGATACCGGTCCACTTAGTACTGCGCAGCAAAGGTATGCGGGCTCCATTACGCGACTAATAGAAAGTCCACGCTTCAAACGCATTGAAACTAATCAGATTATTCCTCTACTACCAAAACAACGTCTAACATGACTAAGTAAAAAATGTGGGGATATGGTTTCGGGTATTTACCAGAGCACTCGGGAGGACAAAATCATTTAAAAACACCACTTAAATCAGTTATTAATCAAAAAATTATATTTGTGTACTCTCAATGTGCATGCGCTTTTGCACTAACTGACCAGCAAGCTTTTTTTGCGCATCATTGATTGTGAACCACGTTTCTCGGTGTTTTGCAGAATACGGCGTCTTACCACAATCTACCTGTGCCAATTTTTAAGTAATTTTGTTTGTGTGTTATAATCCTCAACAGGACATAGCCTGAATCCGAGCGTTTAGTTCTTGTGTTATGGATTTTTCAAACTGCAAAAACTTCATGCGATTTGTAACACTTTGACATTTTAAACCAAATACAATTTTTAAACTTTTGGACATGGAGATCTCAAATTTGTTTCAGTCTCCTTCGCTCATGAGTGAAGTTGTGTTGAGCACTTTTAGCTAGAATTACAGTATTGTGACAACGGATTGAGAAAAACTTTATTTTCTTACGTCTTAGAAGTGTGTTATTTAAGCGCAATCACTTTTGCATTAACGCTTTAGTACATGTTTCCGAGCTGATATCCATGACGCTAAGCCCTCATAATAAGCAAGAAACTAACACTGCCAACCACCTACCACCTAGTGGAGAAATTTGTTCTCTTGTGACTTACCAGCTGCTATGTTGATAATAACTGTCATTTGAACTCTAAGCTAGTTTGGAGTGTTTCTTCGTAAGCTTACGTGTGATAAAACAAAAAAATGACGTTTCTCAATTAATTGCCACAATTCTGTATATTAGCAGCATTTTCTTCACAATTTGTGCTTCATTAACGTTAATTTTCATTTCAATCATATTGCAATGCAAAGCATTTTAGATTGTTTTTTATTTAATGACAGCTTAGTTTGGTTTAATCAGGGATATTTTTCTTTCTAGGTTATTACTTTAGTAGCGAAAATGGAACAGTTGCGGAAGGTTGTCGTTCATCCAAACATTCACTTAACTATGGAAAAGTGGCTCGACGCAATACGAAATGTTCAGGCATGCAGACGAGATGAAATAATAAATGTGGCAAACCGTCAACGAAATTCAACAAACAGAACTCAGGAAGAGAAAGGTAAAGCACTAAATATGCTGATATAATGCATAAAGTGACATTTCAGTTTGAGATATTTTAAAATTACGTATTGTGAAAAGTTAAAGTATTTCCTTCTTCCTTGCTTTTAATCATTTGATCATGCTTAGGCATTTTCTCGGGATCACAGGTAACTGACTAGCATTCACAACTGTAAAAATCGTGCATTCTTTTTACCTCTTCGTCACCATGCCACGTGTGAGAGTATGCAATTCTGGGACAGTGATGACGCCTCTCTATCTCATCTTTATCGTTTATTCACATAATTCTAAATTAATTTATACAGCTATAATACTATCTCCACATTTGGATTTCATTTTGCCATTTTGGCTCGTACAAGTTTACAACTTTTATGAGTTTTCTTCATCTGGTTTATTCGTTTTCTTTAATGCCGAATTGTTGCTGTTGTTTTCGTGTACATGGACATAAAATTTTACCGAATGTCTGGATCACAGCTTCAGCCAGTATCGTCGCATCCAGACTGTAGAGGACTTCCTGTAGCAACTCGCTGAGCAGAGCCAATCCATTTCTCAGAAGATTACTGGTGATTGCTGGGCATTCCAAGATGTGGTTGGACGTTAGCTCAATATTAGTACAGTGTTTGCATTGGACATAAGATCATGATTTATCAAGGGGATCTTCCTACCCTTACAATGATTTGTTCTAAGTCTCGCAATTGTCGATGAGATAGCTCTGTAAAATCAAAGCTGTAATGAGAGGCTTTTTTGATGAATGCGAGAAAGTTCTGTGTCTAGCTACAGCATTTGCTTCAGCAAGTGTAATAGTTTTCTCTTTTGAATCAAGTTCCTGCCCTCTCTTTGGCTAGGGAGTCTGCACATTCATTTTCCTTGATGTTCACATGTGCAAGTATCCATTGTAGACCATGTGACTCTTCATAACTGTGTAACAGTTCAAGGTAGTCGATAGCCTCAGAAGTGATAACTGTTTCTCCTTTTCTGATGGCTTCTAGAGCGGTTCTGGAATCTGAGAAAATTACCAGTCCTTCAGTGGAGTTTAAACCCTGAAATTCACTTAAATAAAGAGAGAGCGCTTCCCGAATCGCCAGAATTTCACTGGTGAAATTAGAAGCGATCAGACCAGTATTAATTTTGTGCCTTGAGATTTTAAAATCTGGAAAAGGGATGTAAATCCCAGCACCTCCATTACTCAGAGATTTATCTGAGGAGCCATCTGTGTAGGCAAGTGCAACGTTTCCTCGAGAGGCCATCTCAATCGTCTCGAGTCCCTCTTCTCTGAGAATATCTGAGGCTTCTTTTTTAGAGCAAGTCTGTAACAGTTCTATAAAGAATCTAGTGTTGGCTGGTGGTCTCCTTGGAAATTGGGGCTCCTGAAGAAAATTTAAGGAGGAGTGTTTCAAATTCACTTTATCCCTGACGTCCCTATCGATCTGAAGGGTCGAGGAACGTTTAAGTCTGGTTGATATTTTCCAATCATTAAAAGTCCTAGTCGAAATATGGTCAGCATTGGAACAGCAGAGTTTGTTTTTAAACTTTATGACGGCAGTTTACGTCTACTATCTAAGGGAGGAAGGCCACATTCCTGTTCTGCCTAATTATTGTTGCTGGTACACGAGACTTAAAGCTGAATTGAATTATGTAAATGATTTTTCTTTTTTTTTCTTTTCTTCTTTTGTGGTTCAAAAAAATTTAAAAATATGGTAACTCACTGACACTAATACAACCTGCATAAAAAGTAATATTGTTTCAATAAGAGATTCTTCTGAAATTGTAAGAGTCTTGACAAAAGGTAAAACTTGGGTCACAAAACAACTAATAAACGTTCAGCATATAGCGTTTGAATTACAAAATATTGCTACAATATAAGAATTGCAGTAACTGCAAAAAAGTAGTAACTGACTGGCAGCCCAGTTTACAGAATACAATTTTTCTTGTGTCCTTTAATTTAATCTTCTTTTTCAAATAATATATTAATGAATATTATATTAAGAATAATATAAAACGAATATTTTTAACGCTAAACAAGCTTCCATAGTATAGTCCTTAAGAACATCGCAAAAAACATTGAAAACCCAGGTTTGACTCCCGACAGGGAATTTTTGTGCTCAAGTGATAGCTGTCTTTTGGTCGACAGCAAACATTTGTTATGTCTCTGTAACTGACTCTACTGTTGCATTAATTCCGTACTGAAATTTCGTCCTCATCTCGGCAAAAATATACTTTTCTGTTTAGAAATATGCTCATGCTCAGGGTCTTTCAGAAAGAGCTCCCTAACTTTGAAATGATGTTTCTACGAAACAGTGAAAGACAGAAAAGCGAAACAAGTGTTATATTGAACAAACATATCTGGACCTTTTCTGTTATTTACCGGTTTTCAGAAATAGTTTTAAAAATGAACATCATAGGGCGCCACAGTCACAAATGTTTTTCAAATATTGTATGCTTAGTAAACAGAAGTCATATTCCGTTGTAGGGGAGACCAATATAATTGATACACTTTTTACTCTTTGATTTTTCTAATTTTTGTTACTAATGTTACGTACCAAAATAAAATTTCATATTTTCCTATCAATAATAATTTCAAAACCTTTGTTGACATAGTTTTTGTTTTCGAAGGAAAAAATTGTGAACATTTTTTTTTTAAATGTATCAACTTAACCCGACGTAGGTCAAGGTGATATATAAATAAATCATCTGTTATTCTGACGTAATAAGCAGTGAGATGAAGTTTTTTTTTTTTTTTTTTTAAAAGGCTTTCATAAAATGTTTGAAGTTTTAATTCGAGTCAAATGATAAACATGAATTTGATTTACAGGTAATTCAAGCATAAGTTGGAGATATATTCTCCGAAATACACTCTTTAAATTATTTCAAGGGGAATTTCTATCCTTTGAGTTATTTCGATCATTTCTAAGCATTTCTGAATAAGAAAAAGAAAAAATAAATAATGTATGGTAGTTGCGTTATTACTCGTACCAACTTGATCCACGTGCGAAGAACTTGACCTTACGAATATTGACATTACGTTAACGCGAAAATGATGAAAAAACAGCTGCGAATATATGCAACTTTTCTTAGGTAAAATCAAGCCTCCTAGTCAAGAAATGCAGAAGTATCTTGCTAAATCCGATGTAATTACTCATGGGTGCCCACCCCCTAAGAGCAAGGGCGCACCCTCCTAAATATCGCGAAGATTCCCAAAAGCAAGACCCCCCCCCCCAAAAAAAAAGAGAAAAATACCAATTAAAACAACCCCCTCTAAAAATTTCAATGGCGCAGATTGCGCCATGACCCTCCTCCCCCCTAGGCGGGCACCCCTGAATTATTTAAACCTCCGATACGACAGCTGAAAGCAGGCCATGAAAATTTACTTTGGTGCAAAATAAATGTATTCTTTAATATAACTCTCGAACAAAAGAAGACAGACTCCCCCGCATAAGTAGGTCAAATCAGCCTGTTTGTTACTTCCACCTAAGATTCTCAGTTCTGAGCTATGCCCCCGAAAGTTAAACGGATTCAAACGGATACACATATGCCTCAAAAATACTGCAACAATTGACTTCGAGCATCGAGCATCCCTCTGCAATTGCACTATGTTGCTGCCTTAAATGGTGCCACATCCAAACTATTGTAATGAGATTTGACCTCTGTTGGTTAACAACATTTTCATACACTATTTGAAAGAGAGTTACTACTGCAGCGCCCTCTGATGTCCACTTTCGGAACTACTATTTCTAAAAACTGGTGTACACAAAACTCCAGACCCGCGTGGCTTATTTGGTCTTTCTGTCTGTCACTGTTTCGGAATTAGTATATCATTCCAAAGTTGGGAGGAAGTATCTTCTGTATTTTTTCTGATCATCATTAGAGTAATTGGAATAAAGTGTATTGATTTTTTAAAATTCTTGAACAGACGTTGTAGCATTGGCTGCAAGCATCATGGAACTCACTAAAGCTTCCCGGCAAGCCCGAACTTCGATGTGGTGTTCCCTAATCACTACCATTCTGTTAGATGTCGACCCGGATGTCGCTACTGCTCAGTCCACCCCTCCTAATATCGAAGACATCCTTGAAAATGGTAACGAGCTCGTCACAACAAATCCCTCGTCAAGCTCTAATGTAACAGACCAAGAAAAAGCTGTTGTTGATGAGCAGCATTCCAGCTGCGTAACAAACCCTGCCCCCGAAATCAAAGCCATTAGTAGTGTCAGTGCTGACGATCAGCCTTCTACAATGTTAGAAGGTGCGCCAAATTCACTTGTTGATAACGTAGAGCATCCTAATCTGTAGTATTTTTCGGAAGATGTTTAAGCTCTTATATAGGATCAAAATGTTTGTTGTTTTAGCTACTTGAAAACTTTAGAATTTTGATGTGATTTACACCTGCTTTGCAAATATTTTATATTAGAATAAGGTTTATTATGGTAAAACCTTTCATATTGCCTTTCCCGTTGACACGCCTCGTAAATGTTAAAGAAATTTTCAAACACATAGTACAACAGGGGTGAATTTTTCACATGTGAAAATAGTGGCAGCTATATGCAGCTAATAATTGTCATTCTTAAACAATAAGTTTATAAGAATTGCATTAAGATAGTATGATTGATTTTCTCATCACCGTAGCAACTTATAAAATGTTGTCTCTTATCGCATTCGTATTTAGATTTGAAGTATATTATGTAAATATATAGTATATATTTATTACTTTTTATTTTCCTCTTTGAAATCATGAGCGCATGAAAATGCATCTTTGTCTAACTTGCGTCCTTCAACTTTTTAAACGTTTGCATCAAAGCAAACAATATGTACCCCAGTTACAGCTTTGCATGAAACCTTTTGATACTCAATCCATCTTTGTTTTAAACTTGAAAAATGGGTCAATCGGAACATATGATTTTATTCTTCATAAAGACAAAATATGTGCATTTCAAAATGAATCAAAATTGAAGCGTTAATAATATAAGAGTGGTATGATTTTGTTGGGGAATCGTAATTATGTTCTCAAAGAGTTTCTTTAAGGAGATTCAAAGACATGAAATTGAAATGAGCTTTCTTAATTTTCACATGGCATTAATTGCGATTTCGTGTCGATATAAAAAAAAACAAATAATATAATATCTTTTACGTTTTATAATCATTGTCAAAGAGAATGTGATTTTTAATTGGTTCTTGCTTAAATTCGCTTTAACTTCCTCAAATTATATGTTAAAGCACAGAGAAGACTCTATGTTTGTGGGAAATATCTTTTTCTTAATCACATTATTTAATATTCCTTTTTAATGTATGAAAAATGTTTCCAACTGTCATACGTTCTAAACGTTGACATTGTGTGAGTTGCAGTACTTAGATATTGGATTCCAAAGCATAAAATCGTAGTTGTCTTTCTGTAGGAAGAAGTAATGGAGATTAATATATTTGGCTATCAACATTTTACAATTTTTTTAAAAGAACAAATTACTTTTTTTATTTTTATTTTTGTCATTGCTGTTCAAATGTTCAAAAGTTTCAGTTTCTGTTAACTTATTTTTTTTGTTCAAAAATGTGTTCCCTTTTTGTGAATTGCTTTCACCTTTCAATATTCCCAAACTTCAAGAAAGCAGTTTAAAGAGTAAAAAGTGCTCAGAAATTTTGAAATAGTGATAAAAAATACTGCATTTTCACTTGGACGGGCTAGAATGATAGTGACGTAAGTCAAAAAGTTGGTTCCTTTATATTTCCTCTATTAAGGGTGCCAACCGCTCAAAATTAGGCAAAAATATATTGGTCATTGGAAGTGCAAAAAAATAATGCACTGATCTGAAATACTTTGAGGTAAGAATGATGGTAGTGTAAATGCATCTCCAATACTGCGGATTGGTCCAACAGCCAAAATTTTCTGCTAGGGAGAACATTGTTTAATTCAAAACAGTCCTTGCATGTTCAGTAAACTGCTGGAAAATACAGAATAACAGTAATGTAATCATTTCAAAACAAGTCACGAATGACTTCTGAGAAAAGTCGGTGCATAATAAACAAAAGTAGGGGAATGAGGTGCAAAATGAAATGGTGAAATATTTACTCTGTTTTTAGCGCCACCTATCTTGCAATATTTTAACTATATAGTAAGACATTTAGTCTATTCCAGTGAGAAAGAAGTTATCTCTGAACATCAAAACATATGATAGTACAAGCAATTTTCAAAAATTAATACTCATATTTTGTAATATTTTGATGAAAGTCAAATTATTTTTGTTAAAGATTTTAGATAATAATTGAGGGGTACTAATAATCACATACACAGGTGCAGCTTTATTTATTTCATATTAAGCTTATTTTTGTTCAAAGTGTTTTGTACAATTAGTCCAAGCAAAGTGGCAAAGTGAATACTTCTTTTTGTGTGCTTATTCAAGCATTTATCAAAACACTTGTGTATTCATTTATTAATTTGTTCATTCACATTGCTTTCATTCACTTACTTTTTTGTTCATTCATCATTTCATTAACTCATTTATTTACCTCATGTATGAATTAATTCACTTATTTATTTTATTCATTTATTTTTTTGATTATCCACTTATTTATTCATTTATTTACTCATTCATTTGATCAAAAATATTTTTAAAATTCAAATAACAAATAGATTAGAAAATCTTTTATTTTTCACTTTGCCCGATAAAAAAAAAGTGGACATTTTCTTTTCTTTTCTTTCTTTTTTTTTGGAGTACAAAGTTACTGCCAAGAATGAAAAATAATACATCAATGCAAATTTTATTACAAAATATTGTTATTTTTTATGTACTGTAATTTTCAAAACAAATTTCCAATTTGTTCAGTTTTAAATAAGTAATTTATATTCACCATTTATCTTCACTCCACATTCCCCTACTTGTGTTTAACTCCAAACCCTTGTCTTGAAGTCAAATCTCAAACAGTTTTGACTTTTTGCAGATGTTTTTACAAAACCTTCAATGACTCAAAAATGAATTGGGGCGACTTACACCACTCTCATTCTAAACACGTCACTTGATGAACCCATGTTGCCGCCTGTGATTTCTGTTCCATCATTTGTTCTTGAAGAGGAAGTATTTCCCACCTTCAGAAGACAATTTAAATTTTTCATTATAGTATGAAATGCATTGATACGTTGAAATTCAACTCCTTAAAGCAAATTGATACTAACTATTCAATTTCCCAACAAGTTCTGCTACTTTTATACTGTTAAATACAGCTTTTTCGAATCTTTCAAAAGAGCGTATTGTGTGTAAGTACGCGTTTTATCACATAAATATTTATTATATATAGAGTATGTGTACGGTTAAGCAGTGAAACAAAAATGAAAATCATGCTAATAAATAGCTATAAATGCGATCAATATCGTTGCATACAAGCTATAGTAAAAAACAAACGAACGCTGTTTATAAACATGTATCACTAGTACGCTGCTCTGAAACCAGTTACTAATTTTCAGTATGTAAGCCTATTTAAAATAAAATGATTATTTTTTTAAAATTAATGTAAAAAGAAATGCGAAAACATTTTGTTGGGTATAAAATGACGAGGAGTTATTTTCTTAGTATGTTATAAGCATTGTCGAAATTTTGGATTTTATAGAATCGTGGAAGTATTTTGTTTCCATATCACTCAAAAGTGAAGATTTTTTTTAGTCCTTCGGGATGTGAAATATTCATTTATATACGTCATCTTAATAAGTATCATCGAAATTGGGGATTTTATAAAGTTGTGGAAGTATTTTGTTTCCATATCACTCAAAAGTGAAGATTTTTTTTAGTCCTTCGGGATGTGAAATATTCATTTATATACGTCATCTTAATAAGTATCATCGAAATTGGGGATTTTATAAAGTTGTGGAAGTATTTTGTTTCCATATCACTCAAAAGTGAAGATTTTTTTTAGCCCTTCGGGATGTGAAATATTCATTTATATACGTCATCTTAATAAGTATCATCGAAATTGGGGATTTTATAAAGTTGTGGAAGTATTTTGTTTCCATATCACTCAAAAGTGAAGATTTTTTTTAGTCCTTCGGGATGTGAAATATTCATTTATATACGTCATCTTAATAAGTATCATCGAAATTGGGGATTTTATAAAGTTGTGGAAATACTTGTTCTCAATGTCATGTCGTAAGTGAAGAACATTTTTAGTTCTTTGTTTTATAAAATGTTTATTTAGATATGTTATCAAGCCTCAACTGCTAAAATAAATTATTTTACTCAAGCTCTCCGAATTGTCACCATTGCACTTTTTTTCTTACTACTTGTGTTTCAAACTAAGAACGCACGTTAAAAACGCTGTCCTATTTTATTACACCTTGTAAAAGGACTTTTGGGAATGAAAATCGGGAAATGACACCCTAGCGTTTAAACGCTTCTTAAACGTTTAAGAATGGTTGTAATTGTAACAGCTTTGACATCCGTTTTACAACCTTAATGAAACTAAGAGTGCTACCTGGGACAGCTGTCTTGAGAAATTGTGGGTTTGCCTTCTGATAAATCATGTTTATGGAAATGAGATTGGCATAATAAAAAATTTTCAGGATTTTCATTGGTTCAATAACATTCGTTCTACCAAGCATGTTCAAACTCCTGATAAGACATTATTTTCATACTTAGAAACCCCCATTTTCGAAAATACTTATATTTTTTGAATCCGATGATTATTCAATTTTTCAGGAAATTAAAAAAACATAATTTGCCTAACTATGTATCTTTCACAATTATCCGAAAATCATAAAATTTCCGGGTCAAAATTCATGCGACTGTGTATGTCCATTCAAAACCTCTTAAGGGTACCCTAAAATGTTGAGCATCAAATTAAAAACTGCACGCTTCAGCAAATGCATATATGGTTTTGAAAGTCTTTAAGAGCATAGATGCATATGAGTACAGATGTGTGATTTTGTGTATGAATATTTAGTGTATGTTTGTGATATGTATATCAGTATGCGGTGTGAGAGGGACTATATAACATAATGAAGAATATATGTGTGTACAAGCTTACGAGTGCTCGTAAGTATGCACGTACTTGTATGTAACTTATATATTTGCATGTGCATATATATGTATGTGTACTTCTATTTACACATAACAATCATATATTCTTGTCCTAAAACTAAAGTGTATATATGCCCTGTTTGATTGTTAGTGAGACTGTTGTCCTTTCCTTCGGTACGTGAATTAGCACTCATACTGGAGATTTCCATTTCATGGTATATGGTAGTTTAGGGACATCTCAACACCTTAAGGAGAAATTTCGAATAAAAAATTGACTATTTCAGCACTTACATGGAGGAATATCGCAGACCATGTCAGCTCTACTACTACTAATTAACTGATGAAGATTTTTTATTTATTTATCTGTTTTTGACGCAAATTGTTACTTATTTAGTAGTTATCACATGACGAACATTTGATATGACTTGAAAACATCATAAACCACATTAGTAACATTTTAGTGACATCCGCTTTTTTCTTTCACTGCGTTAGATCTCAACAGGTTTCTTTCGGGGCTCATTTGTAAAAACTTTACCAGTGTAGAAACGAATAGAAAGGTGTAAATAAATGATCTTACTCGCTTGTCACTTGGAAATCGTCAAAACCCAAAACATTTATTACCTTCATCAATGTCAATCTTAACAATCAAGCTTTGTAAGCTATGAATAACTTACCTGATAGACTTTTAACATTTATTCCATTTCTCTACCTCTGAATTTGCAAGAGCTTTGATTTACTACAAAGGACAACTCTTTTAGGTTACTTTAATACTCCGTACCATAACCATACGGTTCTAAGTGGCTTTCGTAAATATGTCGAGATCTCTGAAGTGTCGAGATGTCCAGGAATTACCCTAGTACAATAAATTTTAATAAATATTTTTCCCGAAAGATGCCTCTACTTTTTGAAACGAACTATTCATTATTTGTGATTCAAACTCTAGTTTTATGTAGGATTTCAAAAAAATACATTCCTTTTTACATATTTTTATTGAAAATGCATATATACGCACAGTCATTTTTAATTCGAAATACTATTTGGTTAATAGCTCGCAAACTTGTGTAGAAATTACAACTCTTTAACTATTAAGAGCTATAAGGAATGGTATTTGTATTATTGGGATATTCCCTTTGGTAGTAATATTTCAATAGAAATAATAAGTAGCTTTGAATATTGTTTATAAAATATCCTTTCAGTGCATCACTATACCATAATGAAACTGAATGCAAAATCTTTTTCATCACTGCGAAGTGATTTATGATTGGTCGTATATGTTTGGTGTTATTTGCTTTAGAATTCTGATATTGACTTCAAATTATTGCTGAATTTTCGTGTCAGATATTTCTTTTTCTTGATTTTAATAGCCTATTTTGGTTTATTTTTTTCTTTAAAGAATAGCAACACTAATGTTCTATGTAGTATTTTTCAAAACGTGATTGCTACTTACATTGTTGTTTTTTGTTTTTATGCCAGATATTCACAATTCTTTATACGATTTAAGTCTCTTCTTAAGTCTCGGCATAGTATTTATTTCTATGTAACTTCCTTCCTTTTTATGTCAGACACGGTTGTTTAAATTGAGTTGTAGCTTAAGATGTTTAAATGAATTGAATTTGACTTTTCCATTTCACTCTAATCACTTTTTGGTTTAGATTCAAAGATTCGGTTCTTCGGTTAATCGCCTTTTCGGTTTCACTATTACAAATTTTAGACACGAATTCATTAAATGACATTGTTCTGAAATGTAGTTGTTGGATGTCGTAATAAGCCCATAGTCAGCCTTTAATTGTACCTATGCACAAAATAAGGTTAAACAGTAAAGTATACACATCAGTTATACAATACAAAATATCAATTACAAAGTATTTCGTATAAGGTTCTACTGGCATATCATAAACAAAAGAAAAAAAAATTACAATTTTTTGCAAACGGATTTTTAAGTTACATGCTTACAATTTCGCCTGGAGCCAGTCTGGTTAACGATTTCAGCCAGTTTTACTTGATTTCAAATGTGTTATATACCCATTGTTGTTACCATACCACTGCTGGAAAAACTCTTGACGTTGAAAGGAAAAAAAAACATTACAACTTCCTTTCTAAATGCAATAATTGGTATTTTGAATGCTGAAAAAGTAAAGCTATGCATTACAATTTTAATGCACACACTATTTATACCATGTTATTTGCACGGATGTCTAAAACATGGCAATGACTCAGAAAGTGCTTAAAGTATACGTATGTTCTCCATGCATATTTTTGCTTTCATGCTTCAGAATCCTGGACCGTCGTCATTAATACATAGATGTCAGATCAATTGACTTTGAAGATGAATTTAAATGCTTCTTTTTGTAGCTTTCATGCAATTATTTTCTTCTCGCAGAAATTTTCCAACAAGTACAACCCGTAAGAACTTCTGCTTAAGTGAGAGGTTTTAAGAAAGCATGTTCTGCGTTGCTTTCAAATAATTTGAAGAAGAATGAGAAAGAAGTACTGCAAGTACTTCTAGCTGACTGACGCGTTATGGATATGTTTGCTTGAATGGTGAATTAAGCATTTCAACCACTTTGAGTGTTATTTAGAAAATGCAGTTAGGCTCTGGTAAGTTGACAGCTACCTTGAAAATATTTATTTCCTTTTGAGTCGAAATTGAACGAACTGCCTTTTATTGACAAACAACCGAGTCATTTCTGGTACTTTAAAACATCGGCAAGAAAATTGCTTGGGAAAAGAAGAAGATCATATAACAGGTAGAATTTTGGATCTATTCCTTATCAGATGCAAAGTGGGATAGTTCAGAGGTATTGGTGGACTGTAGAAGTTAATGTAAAAGGCTGCTAGCTCAAATCTCTAATCACGGTACTAAGCCAGGTCATTGCTTTTCCTTCATAAATGCGCTCTTTGGGGAATGCAATGAAAGGAGATGCGTTATTTCGGCTAATTTGAGTTCATTCAACTTCGCAGTGGTATTAAGATGGTAACCCAGCTCAACTCAACGCCGAAAATACTTTCTCTTTTGAGT
The DNA here is from genome assembly GCF_026930045.1 of Uloborus diversus. NCBI lineage: Eukaryota > Metazoa > Arthropoda > Arachnida > Araneae > Uloboridae > Uloborus > Uloborus diversus. Next base: position 129,813,875 of record NC_072740.1, read on the forward strand.
GAACTTCCTCAAAATTCGTAAAAACCCTCAAATTCATCCTCATAGTTACCAGAGCCGAACTATATGCGTATTATAATTTTATTTAGTTCTGTTGTGTGAGTATCAAAGTGAGTGCTGTTTAAAAGAGTGCATCTCGAAAACTTGTGTTATATCTTGCTTGTATGTGCAGATAAGACAATAGATTTTTCCCCCAGTACGGGGACTTCTTGCAATAACGAGTGTGATAGATGAAAATTGGCCTTAATTCCTTTCAATTACATGGTGATATTCTTTTCTTTCAAACTAGCAGCAAATGAATAATAGCTCTTGCTTTAGTGAATCTTTGCAAGTTCTCAAGTGCCTAAAAACACTCAATTCTTTGAATGAATAACAAGCGTAGTATAGCAAAAATAAACTTTATCAGGTTGTTTGAGTTATTATGCGTTCAAGCAAGAATGAATTTTTAATCTTACTTCTTTATTCATTTCTTTGAAGATATTAAAGAGGAAGCATTGATGTCATTGTTCATTTTGCAGAAAAACAATGCTTCACCCAACCCGTTTTATTTCTTCCTTTAAAAAAAGATGTAAAAAAGTGTAAAAATGAATTTTTATTTCGCTGAGCTACAAAATCCTTTTCTCGGTTGCGTGCCTTTTTTTTTTTTTTTTTTTGAGGCAATTTGCAATAAAATTGGAATATTTCTCTGCTTTTCAGAATCATAATATAGTTGTAGTGCTTCCACGTCATACGTAACTTTGAGTAATTAATTTACACATGAGTAATAGTTCTCAAACATCGAAGTAGATTTCTTAATAGTAATCGCAATAAATAAATAGGTAAAAAGTAACTGGTTTCTTCTTGACTTTATTAAAACCATGGTCAACGCCACTAAGGTATTATTTTAATTTTTTCCCTTTCAGTATGAAAGTATTTTGGATCACAAAAAGGAATTTTAACTATTTCAATAGTGAAATTTTCAGTATGTCCAGTAAATGAGTGAACCATGTTGTTCTTATTAACGTTCAAAATAGGTCACTCATTTAAAACATTTGGAACTTAACACAGCTCCTAAACTTCTTCGCCTAAATCTTAACCCTTTGCCCACATAAAACATTCTTTCCATTTCTTGCTACTTACGTTAAAGATATTTTTAAAATACAATGCGTTCCAAGATTTTTTTTTTATCTCCCCCTTAATTTTATGAATGCTGTATGCCACAATTTTTGTTGACAAGTTTTGCTTATCCTGATTGAAATTTTCCAGTCATACAGGAACAACTTTAATTAGGGTTATGGTTGGGACTTGTTATGGGCACCCGACTAGTAATGGGCAGGTTTGTTTTGTATTCTCAATTGTAAGTTTGTAATCGATTTTCCAGAAACTCCATCAGTGGATTATCAAAATAGCATTTTTCAAGAACACCCCGACCACATTTTTCCCTAACAGAAGTTTTATCTATGTTTGTAAAAAAATGCTCAAAAAGGAAAAAGTGCAATTTTCTTTGCATTTAAATTTTTGAAAGTTTCTTTTCCTTAAGGGCCTGACATTGTTGTTTCTTATCAGACCGTAGTTTTATTGTTACTCCATGTACTCAATCTTTAGCTTTTATTCTACCATATTGAGAATTTTTTCTCCATTAAGTAATTTACTTAAGATCTTTTCAAGCTGATGTTCCCATAACTAGTCAAATTAAACTAAGTATTTCAGTTATGAGATATATGACCATAATTGATTTTTTTTTTGGATACTTTTACTCAAAATTTTTATTTAGAATTGATGATAAAGCATAAGCTAAATTTGGCAGACGATAAATAAAAAATGAAGCTGGAGAACAGTTCTATTTCATTTATATATTCTTTTATTTTTGTCGTTGTTCAGATGAACCTTTTAAAGTGATTTGTTAGTTATAATTTTTTTTAATTTTAACGCTGTTCGCATTGGTAAGTTCAAACTTGACTTATTGTAAGAAAAATAAGTGTTACAATATTGTTGAATTTTTTTTTTTTTTTTTTTTTGTGTGTGTTTTTCCGGAAAATAATTGAATTCAGCTAGCATGACCATTGTTAGTTTTTAGTATGCCCATAACTAAGCGAGTGTGACCATAACTGATCAAACCAGCGAATTCCAATTTATGTCAAAAAATATATGAGTTATTGTTGAAAATCAATGGAAATTTCACTGCTGTAAAAGTGCAATTTCTAATTAGAAATGCAAGTTCACCAACAATCCAAATTAATTTTAAAAAACCCCTTAACCATGCCCAAAACTTGTCATTTACCCTACTGAGGGAGAAAAATCGCCAACTTTAATAATGTGCGTCTGACCGCCCTTGAAAAATTAAAAAAAAAAAAGTTTTTTTTTTTTTGTCTACGTAGCTATGTGGTTGATGATGTTATCGTAATTATTTATTCTTTTTTAATAATAATTATTGTTATTAAAATTTATTAATTTTATTATTTATTTCATTATTGATTTTATAAAAATTAAATATGAATATTAATTATAATTTATTATTATTAATTACTCGTTACTTATATGGATGATTAACGTTATTTATTATTATTTGAGCTCCATAATCATTATTATTCAATAGCCATTGAATTCTATTATCAGAAAACCCTCAAATGATGGAACCGTCTGAGTCAAGGGAGTCCAAAAATTTTACTAACGAATTCTAACCCATGTTATGCTTAGTATACTATAAACCTGATCGGACATTTTCTCTCTTTTCCCAAAAAAGTGACATACTTCGAACGTTAAGCAAGTTTTTTTCCATCTTTTCAGAAATTATTAAAGCTCTCCTCGTAAATAAACATTTATGTGTCAACTCCTAAGTAAAAATGCATTAAAAATGGCGCCAGTACGTTAAAAAAAACTAGGTTTTTTTTTTTTTTGTTTTTAAAGTTTTAGTTTTTTATTAATGTTTTGAAACTTAATTTAAAAATAAAAATCTGGTTTTGACAAGCCATCTCACGTCATAGTTTTAAAGCGCTAGTGAAGCCTTTTAAGGTATATAATGGGTGAACATTTTAGTTAAACGATTGCGGTCAATATAAAAATATCTGATATTTTTTGCACCTTCTTTTGGCTATCGAAACTACCCACAAATAAAGTAATTAAAAATACTAGATTCAATAATTCCGGGCAAGCTTTCTGTATTTGATTCAAAAGAAGTGCTTTTCAATAAATATTAATTACAGTGCTGTAACTATCGCGCATTTCGTTCTTAATGCTTGACTTTAAGAAAGAATATACTTTAAAGACCAACTTTATCTAAGTCCGGCATGTTTCCACGTTCACCATTTTGACCTCCTAAAATAGAAAGACGTATCTCCAGGAGCTAATATTTAACTTGAAGTATCTTTATAGTTATTAAGAGGGAACCTTTTTAAAAATTTCTTTTTGATTATTGTAGATATTCATATAATTCTTACTTCTTACTTAACTAATTACAAAATGTTTATAACTGTATTCTAGGTCTATCCACTTCCAAGCTCGTTGTATTTTGGAATTATAGATTTAAAAATGTCAAATTTTTTATGCTTATTTCTATAGTTGCATATTTTTTCAACAAAATTTCCTAAAAATAAATTTAAAAAAAATCTATTTTAAAAATTAGTAATTTACCTGTAAGGTTGGCTTTCTGTATGGTGGAAACCAGTAGACTCTGGAGACAATTCACACCAGAAGTACAGTCAACTCGCCTTGATGACGACTCGAATACCCCTTCATTCCCAAGTTTTCGTTGGGTCTCGAACTCTTGAGAAGGCTGTGGAATCTTCCCATAACCCAAACTTCCAATCATTCGAAGGTTTAGCCGGTCTTTCGGAACTTCGAGTTATTGTGAGTTGACTGTATAACTATAAAGCTTAGAATACCTAGCTTTTTTCTAGATTTAGAAATTTTATTTTACGTCGTTTGCATTTACATAAATGATTACGAAAACATTAATCAAAATTTGAGCATGTTTGATTCATTCGAAAACGCGGTACGCCACAGAGTTCAATATCACAACTTGGACTAAAATCTTATATTTCGCTGAAAACTGCATAGGTATATATGTATTTAGAATCGGCGCATCCAGGCCAAATAACTTTCCTACTCTCCCCCCTTTTCCTCTTCTGGTCGTAATGGCTACTTTTTCCTTATGTTGTTTCTGCAACATATAAAATGGTTGGTTGCTCCCTTTTAGTCTTTGAGTTACTATAATAATATTAATATTTAAATCAAATTTAGTTTAGATTTACTGGCAAAAATATATTTTGAAATTTAAAAGAAAAAAATATTAAAAGATATTAATTATTTCGTCTGAGTACTTTTAAAGATGTTTGGAAGAAATAATAAAGTTTTAAATTAGGTTGAGATATATTTTGTAATGATTAGGGGAAACATTCGTTATCTTTAAGTTCTCAAAAAAAAAAAAAAATAAATAAATAAATAAATAAATAAATAAATAAATAAAACGATTTAGAGCAGGTAAATTTTGAAATTTCTTGTGTTAACACTATCTTTATTTTAATGAAGCTTCTCAACTACAGTGCATAACAACAAGAGAGAGAGAGAGAGAGTGGCGCTGTTATCTCTCTTATCGTTTTTATTGAGACAAAGCAGAAAACGTGTCTTTGACGCGCTATTAAAAAAACTGACTACAACAGCAGGCCCTTAATGTCGAATTTATTCAGGGGGGGGGGTGGCAAAGGGTATATACTCAATGTAAATTACATAAAAAGCCACGTCCACCTTAATTAAATACATTAGTTTTCCAAACTCGAGGGTGGGGGGTGAACCCCTGTCGCTGACCCCCTCTTTGACGGGTCTTCATAGCAGCTAATAAAGCAAACAAAAGATATAATTAGGGAGAGACTGATGTTTAGGAAAATCTGGGACGTGGCTAGTATTGACCCTTTTTTTGTGATAAAATATGCTTCAAGAAAAATTTTATCAACGTCCTTCTTGCTTAAGGGGGGGGGGGGAGAGCTGTATTATAATCCATTTAATGACGTTTCAGCTTGGAATGTTATCCCACCTTTACAAAGCAAATTCCTTTCCGACCGTTTAGTTTTAAGTGTCTGTTAATAGCGATTTAAACCATTTTTATTTGCACATTATTTTCATGTTTTCCGGTTGAAATGTTAAGATTTTTTTTCAAGTTTAAAAATCTTTGAGAATGTTACTTTCTATATTATCTCAGAAAGGAAGTTGTGATACATAGCTGTAATGTTAATTGTGTATTAGTAGTATATGCAATTTATGTACCGTCAATTTTAAAGTGTTTTATGTTTATGCTGCTAAAGCTTAGATATCTGAATTAGGGATAGAGTTTTTCTCACGAAAAATTCCATTCACTAGAAATTACTGTGATAATGTTATTTTAATTTTAATTATTCATTCCTTTTTTGACATAAAACTGCTTTTTTACTATTTAGAAGCTTTATTTTGTGTAAAACAATTTTTTCTAATCATTTTCTGAGTGATTGATACTTGATAAAACTAATAGACATTATTGTACTGGTTTTGAAATACAACTTTTTGTGAACGATTGATGTGTTTTAAATTGGGATTTGATTTTCCTTTATATACCAATGTATTATTTTTAATACCAGCTTGTTTTATGTTTCACCAACCGGTTTTCTTTTTAACTATGATTGTTATTTCTTAGAACATAGTCCTTTCTGGTGAAGAAAAATTTATTTGAAGATAGTTCTCAGTGATGTAAAGAATATCTTCAAGAACGGTTCAATTTTTAAATCTTATTTAATTTTCCAGTGCTCTGTCATGATGTGTAAAATTTTTCATGTATTTATGTGTCTGTGATTTTATTTATTTTAATTGAATGTAGATTAAATTGATTATTCATTCAATGAAAGAACTTTAGATAGAATTTTAGTTTCCAAAAATATTTCGATGTGATATTTTTTCCAATGTAATGCCTTCTGTTCAGAAGAGCAGCAAAATTTTGCCTTTGATTCGAACTTGGAAATTGACTCGTGCAACAAGTTCGAAATTTATGATTTCAACCCTTAACTGTGAGCTTTGATGTCGATTTCGAAGTTTGAAAGAATGAAAATTTTCGCAACCTGTGTGTAAGTGTAAATGTTTTTGATGTATTAAGTATTTAGTGATATCTTTCTGGACCTGAGAGCAAACTCATTTTGAATACGTTCAATTTTCCATGAAACCTAGCAAATGTGTTAAATGTTACTTGCTCAATGACAATTTTTATTGGCGCAAAAATTAAAATATTTCTATCGAGTCAAGAGATTGTTTTCCCTTCTAAAGGAGGTTTTTAAAATGTCTTAGAATGTCACGTGAAAATATAAAAGTAATTTCCAAGTATTATTTTTCTATGTAAAACTGAATGCAATTTTAAAGTTTAGAGCTCAGTCGTTTGTCTTAAACAAGTTCTAATTTGTTCTGACGGATATCGTTTTAAAGCTGTTGGAGGCATCTTAGAGTACCCTCCTAATGTCTTTGACCGAGTTTTTAAAATGTCACTTTCCACGTGTTCTTAGAGAGCTTTCATGTTTGGCTTGGCAGTTGCAGCAAAATACAGTGACTGTAGTTTTTGCTATTCTCGTTGCAGTAACTTTATACAATTGCTAGCCATTCGCACAATAATTCTAGAACCAAGTTGTGCTCCATGTACAGTGTATTTTTACATGATTACTAATGTATTTGAATATATTGGGGACTTATTTCTGGAAAGGAATAATTTGATGGTCTACGTACGAAGCACAATAACTCTTTCCCTTATGACTTTCCAATTGAACTGCTGTTCAGATTAATTCCCCAACTATTGCTGGTACGTTCTATTAATGCATTGTGAGTCAATACTAAGATTAGTCTGTCCATTTCATAATGATGGTTAGATAGTACAAAACAATTAGCAGGTGCCCTTTAACTCGAATGTTTGTTGTACTCATCATTGTATACGTGAGCTTATGATTCCTACTGAGTGTTACTCTATCTTATGGGAGCTGTTCTTAGTGACTTTAGAATATTGTACATATTTATAAACAAGCATGTTTCAAAGTTGCAGAATTCACAAATGCTCATCCATTGTGAATTGCACTCATACAATTGTAAAATGCATGGGAAGCCTTTGTTAATCTCTTTCACTATTTCATTGAGCTCTGTCTATATGTCTTATTTTCTTACATTTGTTTCGTGCTCTCTGTACATATGTCTATCTTACTATCAATCTACCTATCCTTCTATTTATCTTTCTACTATGCATACGTACCTATATATATATATATATATATATATATATATATATATATATATATATATATATATATATATATATATATAAGAGGAGGGCAGTATAGAATACGATTTACATTTCTATATATCTATAACTTAATTTGTTTTTCGATAAAAATCCGCAAATCACCTTGAACGGATAATAGTATAGCATAACTTTCTGCATTGAGCTGTCACTAGAAAAAAAAAAGGAAAGTACTATTTACTCTGTTGTCATGAAAAAAAATATTTAATAAAATATGACAAATGAACGGTAATATGGAATACAGGGTTCGCACAAGGACGCGGATTTGCGGAATTTCCGCTATATTTTTAAAAAACCCATTCAACGCAAGTTTATTTGCAGGAAATTCATACAAAGATCCCACTTAATATTTTTGATCTTGGTGGAAAATACCTCCTCTGATTTTTACTTAGTGTCAACCTGGAATATTGTGGTTTAAACCATTTAAAACCTTGAGTGTTCAGTTTTTTTGTTAGTATGGAGCTCCTAGATTTTTTCTATTTTATATTGCCTCTCAATTGATCCTTTAACTCTTTTTGATGTGGCGAGTTAATTGTTATGAAACAAGATTAAGCTTTCCAGTTCCAATTTGACTTCTGCCTTTTTTTTTAAGCAGTGTATGGGTTGGAAAAAAATAGTGTCAACTTAGACGCGTCAGGGACAAACACATCAAGAGTCTTGAAAGAACAATGTTGCGTGGGACATTGCGAAATACCTGGTACTCCATAATACCCGACCCGTCCTCATACAAAATGAACCTTCAAACTGATCGACAAAACATAGTCAGTTAAAAAAAGACCAGAGTATTACAAATCACAGTGCTTTTAGTGCTTCCCATTGATTTTCAAGTTAAATATGAACTAGTATTTGATGGATATGTTTGAAATCCAGAAAACAGAGTTTATATTGTGCAACAACAACAAGCAAGCAACTCTTTTGAGCAGTGCAAACAGAGCCAACTGTTCTATAATACCCTCCTCTTCTATATACATATATATAGTGTACGTGTCCCAACTGTGTTGCTCTAGTGTTGAGCCTTCCTTTGAAATACCTCAGGCGTTACTTTTGTGTCGACTGCGTTCGTTAGATTGTGATTTTAACATTCGTTTCTAAATTGCACTTGATAGATAGTAGGATGTCATAAAAAAAGACAGTCGATCGGATCCAAAAGTGACATCAGAGGTTCTTTCCTCATGCTTTCTTAAGCGTAGCTGAATGTTTTAGTATTGAATGGAAGTGGACAAAGTGTTTCTTAAAGTTGGTTTTCATTGCCTCAGGGGAGTGAATTGAAAATTTTTGCTATGGTAACTATTTTATTAATCTCTCCATTTTAACCGTTCGTGTGTAGTATTAAAGGGTAGGTGAATGCCATCCATGTTAGACATGTGTCAGTAGCACTCCCACACCTGCCAAGCTCCCATGAGAATACAAATAGTCTGGTAAATCTATTTTCATACCTCTAAATGGACTAGTTTAGTACGTAACGGTACAGCTTTGGATGTTCACTTCCCAGAGCTCTTACAGAGTGAATATTTGATGCACAAAGTGAACCTATTTTTTACTGCAGTTCAAGTAGATGTTAGATCGAAATTCAGAAACATTTCATGTGTACGAGTGCCATGTGTAATGTCATTTTAGAAAGCTGTTTAACTCTGTGTAGAGATGTCTCGCTATTTATAATTGGGCTGCGTGTTTATGGAGTATTTTTACATCCCCTTTCACCTTTACGTTTGGTCAATGTCGACTATTCCAATTTCGCTTTTTTTTTCGCGATCACTCATGTCTTTTTGCGAAGAGAAATGTCGACCAACATATCCGAATGTCTAGTAGATTATAGACATTGCCCTTGCGCATCTTCGATTACTGTCAGTTTGGTATTTAAAAATTATGACTCTACAGTTTTTGGCAATAGAAGGTTTTCCATAGAATTACTCGAGTAATTTCTGGTTTGATTCGGACGTTTTATATATATATATATATGATATACATGTGTGTTTATGCATGTATGTACATACATGTATTAATGTATGTATGTATGTATGTATGGATGCATACACATATACATATTTTCCAAATAACTTCTAAATGTTTTAAATTAGAAGATCTAGAACTTATGTGGTAGCTTAAAAACAAACTTTGAACTCTCGTGTAAAATTGTTGTCTCTCTGGTTGAACTTTGAAAATCTGTTTGTGGAGTAGTGCTTTAATGAGCTGCATTCAATAATTGTGTAGTATTTCATGTCTTTAGTTACTCAAACGATTTATCTCATTTACTGATCAGATATCTTTGATCGAGTATTAAATGTTACGACATAAAAGTCTAGAAATTTCTTTGCATGCGGTAAATATCCATTATTAACTTTTAGTAAAGTTTGCATTAAGTAGTTGTTTGCATTGTTCATGATTTTTAAACACTTCCTTAGAGATGCCCTCATCGAAAAAAAAAAAAAAAAAAAAAACTTTTTGTGTTTTCTTGTTCGAGAGACCAAATTTGGTACTAGTTTTTAAATGAGTCCGCTGTCGAACCTCTGTACGAAACATTTCAAGTATTAAAGCCTAATTGTCATGAAATGTCAATATTTTTTAAGTAAAAAATAAACAATTACGAAACACGAACAATTAATCGCTTCAGAGTACGACCCATTCTGGGAAAGGAAGTTGTTTTTAAGTTGGAAAAATTCCTGATCTGTATGATATCTATTTTCTAGAAATCTACTGCAGCTCTATCCAACTTCAAAAACCATTTTACTTCTAAAATGTGGGACCAAGTTCAACAGTTTTTACTCTCCAACCATGCTTAAGTGGTTTCATATGAAAGTATCATTTAAAAGTGTCCTGCGCGAAGTTTGCAAATATCTACCAATGTTTATAAAAAGTAGGCAGCTTTTTTAATGATTTGAAAAAATTGGCCCAAAGGAAACTGGAATGCAATATATTGTTGTTGATATTTTTAGGTACCTAAAGTTTAAAATGTCTAAAGTTGAAATAGGAAAGATATAAACCTAGCGTAAAGTGTAGCGTTGCATTTTTATACATCCATAGCATTTAGAATTTTTAAATTGAAAGAACATTAAACAAAAATGTCGATATTTCGACTGATACTTGATGTTGATTCTCGAGCACATTCATTTCTTACAATATCCCAAGTGTGGCTGCAAACACTGTTTGCATTTTTTGACGTAAATAAGTACTTAGAAAAAACGTATTAACTTTATATTTTATTGAAACTTGAATTTTACCGATACTATGGTGCACTCAAAATGCTTTACATTTATCAATTTAAAATTGCTTACTTTTGAAAAATGAAATGAGACACTCTAAACAGTGCCAACGAAATTATAATCTTTTTGTTTTTGTCATCATCTAGTTCAGATTCTTATGATTGGTGTCATGATACCTAAAACGAGTGATCTCATTTACCACATCGTCTTTTCAAACTTTAGATGCTTCAAGTTATTCATTTCTTGATTATTTCTTTGTTATAACCGACATTTTACCTATAATACGTCATTGTTCGTCTGCTTGTTTTTAGAAGATATTAAAGACGATATCTTTAAAGAGATTCGAATAGTAATGAGTTATCACCGATTGTTCGGGAAATATGATAAGTTAATATTTTTCCCGAAAAAAAAATCTTTTATAGATTCTTTCATTTACTTTGATGCAACTAGTCATTGTTCTTCAGAAGCCTAATAACTTATAATAGTCAACCGTATATTATTAGTTAATGTTACTATAATTGCTGTTACCGTGTGTGTTTAAAATTTGACGCAAATTAGATGCTTTCAGTATATTTAAAAAATATAAAGATTTTCTGTCCTTCTGCATAGATTAAATGACTTCTACTTTGAAGAATTATGTCTTCATACATATTTTGACGTTCAAGGTGTAATGTGCAATATATTTATTAGTGAGAAAATCCAAGTTAATCTTCATAATTTACTGTTTTGTAATATCCGTTCTACTTGTAGAAAAGAATTAAAAGTGAGTAGTGTTTGTCCTTTAATATTTTTGGATCAACTAAAGATATTGAATAAATAATGGCTATTTAACTCTAAAATGTTCATATTAAACTGCAAAATTCACAATATATGCTGTTAAAGTTTTGACGCAAGACGCTGATAGCTCCTTTTTTCGTTGTTGATCTTGAAGTGCAAATGTATCCCCTTTGTTAAGAAATCTGCAACGTTTTGAAGGACATTGCGGTTTCACAAATAAAAATATATGTGTAACAAAGCAAATAAGGTTTACTTAGCTCCTTATATTTAATTAAAAGAAAAAGGAGCATGGTAGTTCTTGCGTAAAACCTTTTTTTTTTTTAATATAATGTAAAAGTCCACTAAATGACATTACTGCATTTCGTGTTATGTGTTGTGTAGATAAATGTAGTCGCGCTCAAAAACAATGAACGATTTTAGAAATAGAGTTTTTATAAATATATATTTCTGATGTAAACTCTAGTCACAATTGTTTTCTATGCTTTTAAAAAGTGTGAATAAACTTAAATTAATTGTGTTTTTTCTTTTCTTTTATTGATGATTTATGTGATTTCTTTTCTAGCACAGCCATGACTCATTTCTGAATCTATTTTTCTCGCTAGTTAACAGAAAATAAACTGCTGACATGGTTAGTTTCCTGTGAACACATAATCTACATGAATTGTAAGCCAAAATTCTTAGATTTTCTCGGAACGAAAAAAAAATTACTGTATTTATTTCCAGGAAAAACTAAAAATTTAATGCTTATCAAAGGTTATATTTTATGATTTAGAAAAACGGCAGTCGGAAAAAGGAAGTTAAAAAAAAATCACCCCACATTACCTATGTAAAGTGTATCTTGTACCACGGATTAGATACTTTCAGATAATTGAAGCAAAGTTAGTCCGAAAAAGAGTTATCTTTAAGTTTTTAATTGAAAAAATAATCTTTAGTTCTATAGCTAGCTAGATTGTTATTTGTTAGTACCACCATTGTTTTCTCCTCTAAAATAATACTGCTTTATTAGAACCAAAAATTATTGATATTATTTGAAACTTAAAATTTTGCGAAACTTGGTGTACATCCCCAAAACACGTTTCAATAGGGTCAAAATACTAGTTTTATCCCTTTTCCTTACGAGTTACATGACAGGAAAAAATGCTCTTATTGACAGTCGTGACCGTGAGTTACTTGTAGACTACCCGCAAATCGAAAGCAACCACGGTTTGGAGAAAATTTTCTTCCTCGACACAAAATTCGTCGTATTTATTACAGGGTTTCTTTCTTTAATGTTGAGTTACTTATTAATAACAATCCGCGAGTTATTTTCCGATCAACTCATGATTGTGAGTAACTGTCAAATTTACTTTGTAAGAGTTAAAAGTAGATGAAATGTAGTGGTGGCTGTGCCTTTTAGAGTTATTTTTCTTCTACTGTGTCCCTCGATTATGGAAAGCAGTCAGCAATACCAAGATTTTATGCAAATAAATTTTGTAGAATTTGTATTTCTTCAGGAAGCATATTGTAAGCTGATACTGGTCTATATTCAACTATAAAAATGCCTCGTATCAGTTTATAGCTTTGCCATCACTGTTATTCTGCGGAGTCCGGCGTGAGTCTATGAACGAGTCAACAGTCAAATACAAGTGCAGTTTCATCCATGATCAATTGAAACTAATTCAGAGAAAAATTTTCAACTTCGAAATAAGATGTGAAATTAGCAATTCATACTGTAAATAAATACTGCCTACCAATAAGATATAACACTGCAACGAATGCCTTCAAGTATTCTGTAAATAATCAAATAATGATCCATTGATTACTTTTATTTTTCAATTATTGATAGCAAAAAGTTATCGTGATAGTCTCTATTCAGAGGAAATTAACTTTTTGAACTACAAATTTTGTAATTTGCACGTTAAAAATGTGCTTAAAAATTATTATGAATTTTTTAAAAATTTGTTTTAACGATCAATGCTGTGTTCAATGTATATTAGTGTAACTATCGAATTTTTTTCGAGCGCGACTATGTGTACGATGGAATCTCTGATTAATTCTTAATTACACATTCTTTTCTGGCGAACATTCTTTGAAAAGGTATTCCAGTTGTTGAATATATTCTGTGTTTACGAAAATGGTGTGTGTGTGTGGGGGGGGGGGGGGTAAGCGTGCAAGAACGTCATGTTTACGCTGAAAAATATATATGGTTACATAACACGCTTTAGCAGTGTGGATTGCTCTAGCTAATGTGGCATATGTTTGGTATTTTTTGTAATCATGCATTAAACAGAAGTCAGATTGAGAAAAATATGAAAACGGTGCTTCTCATATGTGACTAGCTTTCCATTATAGACTTTTTAAATTTGAGACACTTAATTAGCAGCAAATGGTAAGTCTCACTATTCTCACTATTTTTTCTTAACTTTCTAACTTTCAATGCGCCATTTTCCATACTTTGGTTATAAATTGGGATTTAGTTATTGATTATTTAATTCGGGGCTTCTCAACCTGGAGCGAGGAAATATTGAATATGTTCCAAAAATAAAGAAAAACATAATAGTAACTATTATTTATTCAATTTTTAGGTCACATGAAAATATTTTCGATATTATTGAATTGATTGATTTCGATATTGATTTCGATATTCGATATTATGAAAATATATTCGCCTTTTTCGAAGTTTTTAGTGAAGTTTTTGTCTTTGTATTTGCCGTGTTGGGAGGAAAAAAAAAGTCAGATTTTGTTCACAAAATTATCTATATTTTCATAGAATAATAGAATAATCAACTTTAGCTATCTAAACTAGCTTCGGTTTCAAGTTTTGATTGTACTCTTTCATTGACCGCATATGGTAGTTGATGAGGTTGAGGGGGGGGGGCTTGATTTCACATCAGTAATCAAAGGAGGGTGCAGACCCTAAAAGGTTGAGAACCCCTGATTCAATTAATCACTGATTTTCATTTTGTATCGAAAATTTAGAGATTTTTAAAGAGAAAGAGAGTGAGATTCCATCTTGTACGCATTTTAGAAGCATAATCGAATAAAACGGTATGGTACACTATTAAAACTGCAGTTTCCGTATGGCACCTGTTAGGGGGAAGTGTTTTAACACCAGCGAAACCCTCTTAAGAGTGCAATTTGACTCACTAGGTACTCCCATGTCCCCCTCTATGGCACCCTTCCGCTTGTGCTACATCGCTTCACCCTAAAAGGTACCATATGCAACCCGTAGTTTCAACAGTGTAGAAATCCATCGACTGGGAATGGTTCTTGTCAAAATTAGAATGAACATCATTTGGAAAACATTCATGTAAGTACTTGAGAAAAAATACGTTAAGAGTCGGAAATTTCACTGGATACGTCAAACAATAATTCAGAAAGCAAGATTTTTAAACTAGCAATCATTACCAACATAACTCATTTAAAACTACATGCTGATAATACATAATGATACCTTTTATAAGGCGCTGGAAAAAAATGTATTCCTTCTTGTATGAGAACTAAGAGAAAAAGTATACTTCTAACATACCATTTTTTTAAAGGCATGCCTGAAAAATTTTAAAGTTATTATAAAAGTTCTTCTAATTTAAAATAAGTATTTATATCTCATTAAATAAATCTAATTATTAAATTGAAGTACTTTCTCTAAGTCAGACACAGGTGGTCATTTTCAATAGACTTATGAAAATATAAATACAAAAATAATATGATTTTGGTAATAAAATTAATCAGGGTGGGTCACAAAAAACTAACCCTGTTGAACAAGAAGTTGAAAAAAAAAAACATTTTTTCTTTGTTTAAATGACATATACAATCATGAGGGGCTAGTTTTACTTTACTATAGTAATATAGCGTGCAACACAGTTAAATTCATTCATTCCCTAGGGTACAATACAATACAGTATAACGCAATATACTTCTAGTTCTATCACGTGGTTAGTTTTGGCTCATCCTGTACTGCTACGAAAGGATATGTATGCAGAATAAATTCCAGGCTCTTACATCGACCCTTCTGACCTCGTTGGGCCGAGCTTTCAGTAACCACTGCGTACAAGCGTTTGGAAATTACATTACAAGTTACACAATGTCACAAGAAAATGGAGCTATGCTGTGTTTATCGTATAGCTTCATGTTCTTAAACTGAGTAAAGAAGTACCTTGCAGCTCCGAAACGCTTGTATTTTTTTTTTTTTTTTTTTTTTTGCCAAATTTTAGCCAAAATAGGGGTCAAGTTTTCAATGACGCAAAAGTAATACATAATTTCAATTTCGTTTTACAAACAGTTCGATCCTTTCCAGTTGTGTTTTCAATTTTTTGAGTGATTCAAAAACGTTTTATACACTCATAAACAAGTGTTGTTGCACTGGTGCTCAGGGTGTGTTGTACTTTGCTTATTACTTTATATCTTTTAACTTTTATTCGATTGTGCTTCTATTTGATGTACATGTTACGCTTTTGCTATTTTTAACAGTTTGTTTTTCTTTTGCAAATAATCAATGTTGTAAAATGTTATTTTGCTGAGTACTCTTCATGAGTATGCATATGTATATGAGCCATGATTTGTATGTGTGTATGTATAAAATATAGACAAACCATGATTTCAGCCTCAGATGTTGTTTAGATGACAAGTAGTATTACCTAGTCCTATTTACGCGTTAGAAATTCCTCACCTGACAGTTAAAAAAGAAGTTTACCTTGTAGTTGAATAATTTCTGCTTGTTCGGTAGCAATAATTTTATTTTGTGATATTAGTAGGTGCTTAAAACAATTTTTTTTCTGCGGTATTATATTTCTATGCCGCAAAATCGGACGAACTTTTCTATGAGAGCAATGATATTCTCTTGTCAAAAAGGCAAATAATTTAATCGGTAAACTAAAGATTTAAGGATAACAGACTCAGTTTCTTTCATTTTCTTCTTTACTTAATGGAAGATAAGATTATTTTGTAATAAAAATGATAATAATAATAAACCTGATTAAATGTGATGAGACAGGAATATTTAGGCTCAGCCTTTCTTTTTTTTTAGGGGTGTAAAACAGAAAACTTTTAAAAACATAAAATATTCCGTTGAAAGTTTGTTATATATATACTGGGCGTTTTTCAGTTAAATGTGTCAGAACTCCTAAGAGGGGTAGAATGCATCCTGACGACTCGAAATCATATGGGAATGGGGAATTGGAAATGATTTCAAAACCCGAGAAATTTTTGATATGCCGGGAGTATTCCAGACTGTTCGGAGTCCCATGCGCCGAAGATGTGAGGTGTGCATTAAAGTCGGTGGAAAAAACCTCGAACACATACTTTACATGTAAAACAGCAAAAGGTACAAAGCTTAAAGTTAAAAAAACATTTCACTTACGGTATCTTTCTTCATGATGCTTCTGTGTATTACCGCTTCAGAAAGGCATTTCCAACCCCGCATTGCTATATGATTCTGAGCCGTCAGGATGCTTCCTACCACTTTTAGAAGTTCTGAAACGTGTAATTGAAACATCCTGTAGATTTGAGACTAGTTGGTTTACGTCGATATTCTGACTAGATTTTTAAAACAATGCGAATACGCGTGATATAAGGGATGCGCACGACATTTAATTCATCGTATAAATATTTCTTTTTTTTTTAATTCTTTCTGAATGAATGTTTAGTTAGTTTCAGAAAGCTTTTTTCCTTCCACTTTTGGAAAACGGATTGAAACCATTTCGAGTCAATTTTTAGTCACTTTAAGAGTTACAACCTTTAAATTCCTGTTATACTAATTTATATTTGTGTATAACGAATGTGTCTTTTGAATTTATTGTCTGACGGAAATTCTTTACTTTTGTTTGCTACAATCTTGTTGTAATGAAAATAAACATGTCATTCATTTTTTTCTTTCAAAAAATACAAACAAACATATTTTCAAAATGAAAAAGGCACATATTTATAGTATTCTTTCTATAATTAATTAGGAAGCGTTTCGTTTTTAGCAGTGTAAAGATAACAAATGTATTTTATAAAATTTTAACATTTTCAAAATTTAAATTTTTTATTGCAAGTTTTCGTTTGTTATGTAATTTACTGACACACAATGTGATTATACATACATACAAATTGTGAATGATATACATACATAAATGGACAAATTTATTAACATAAGCTTTTATATAAAAAAGGGAAAACTACAACTGCTTCTTTAATTACCAAAAGTGAAAATAAATGATATTAATGAAAAATTCCAACTGCAATTTTAACAAGTTATAAATTTTGATTGTTTATTTCTGTGTGTTACTGCTGTGATTCTCTTATTCAGATGTTAAAAGATTTTATTAATAAATTGATGTTTTATGAAATGAAATTTTTGGTTTTCCGTCTTGTCCTTGGCTTATTTTTTTTTTCTTTCAAACAAACTGCTCTTGCAGATCAGATTACATTATCATACTACTTAGAACTTGACATGCTAATGTAGTGGTGAGGCAGAATCTTTAATTAGGAGTGAGTTGAAGACTAATAAAAAAAAAATTAGAAATATGTTTTATACTTTAAACATTTTCATTTCAAATGAAGTTTAATTCATAAACAATAAAATTATCTCATTTTTCTTAAAGCAACTAAATAATTTTAACTTTATTTCACCTTCATATATAACTCCAATGCTAAGAAATGTGTTTTAAAAAGTACCAAAATATGCTCAGGGTAGGAAAATATCGAATTTAAGACTCCTTGTTTTCGTGACATACATCTTTTAAAATAACTAATCTAGTAAAGATTTTTCTGTACTTAATAATGCTAATTTAATAGTTCTACGGAATAGTATTAATATCATAAATAAATTGTCAAATTTTAAAGTTTTGGCAATGAAAGATTTGCAGTTTTGTAATTATATATATATATATATATATATATATATATATATATATATATATATATATATATATATATATATATATATATATATATAT
>NC_072740.1:129832138-129877138 GCF_026930045.1 Uloborus diversus
GAGATTTTCTTGGAGTGCTTCCCCTCGAAGGTCTAATTCCATCGAACTTGTCGAGGTATACTGACAAAAATATTATAACTGCTGCAGAAAAATACAGGAATTTTACAGATGAACTAGGAAGTTTGAGCTTGCTATTAGCAGAAATCAAGATGTGGAGGAATAAATGGCTGCCGATATGCGGTCCTCCTACAACAGCTATCGGGGCACTGAAAGAGCTAGACCCTTCGTTTTTCCCATCTATTGCTGTTCTTCTCCAAATTTTCGCAACAATCCCAGTAACGACTTCAACAGCTGAACGTAGTTTTTCTACCTTAAAAAGGATAAAAACCTATTTAAGAAGCACAATGGGAGAAGTACGGTTAAATGGACTTGCTCTAGCAAATGTGGCAAGAGATAGAGATGTATCTGTCGACAAAATAATTGAACTCTTCTGCAAAAGTAAGAAGAGGAGAATGTGCTTGGAAAACTGGGAACATGTCAAATAATGTTTAAAGTATTTTTTTTTTTGTTTTAAACTAGAGTAACAAATTAAATCATTTTATTTTCTTACAACTAATGTGCCGACTGTGTTTTTGAAAAATTGTTTCATAATCATTTTAAAAAATAAACTCTTTTGACAATTTTTTAGTGTATTTCATGTTTTACAAGTTAAAAATAAACATATGCTTATTTTAAATAACAAATGTCGTAACATTCTCGTGAAAAGGATGCTGAACGATATTATACTGGATTTTTTTTTTTTTTTTTAACAGACCTAAGTTAGCCCCCCCCCCCCCCTGTCCAAGTTCTAGATCCGCCACTGTATATATATATATATATATATATATATATATATATATATATATATATATATACAGTAGTACCTCCTTTAAGGGACACCTCCGAATAAGGGACACCTCTATTTAAGGGACATTTTTTCTGGTCCCAGTCCCTTTGAATCGGGACCTCCATGTATTTGCCTCTGAATAAGGGACACTCTATTTAAGGGACAGTTACAGAGAAAACTTACAAAAATTAATGTATAAATGCATATAAAGTATTGATTTTACTGGAATTAAGAACGTAAAATTCAATTGGTGAAAGTTTTACATTAATGTGTACTAGTATGATGTATTGTAAAATTCTTGCCAAAATTTACAGCCATGTTTTTCCCTCTCAGCAATTTATTCAAGTAGGCCAACAGCCGATGGATAGTCAATGGCTCATGAATAGTTTTGTGAAAAAATTTGAAACGTGAACTCTAATTGAAAATTATATTGTATTGACTTTTAAATTCCATGGAGTCGAACAAGTTCATGTGAGAAATTATTTCAAAATAATTCATATATGTTACAAAAATCTTCCATTATCAAATTTTTATTATTAAAAGAATAAATTTTGAAATTTGGATAATTTTGACTTTTATTCAAAGGAAATAAATCATTTTTAACATTTTATCTTAAATGTTAATAGTTCATGTTTATTACAAAATTATACTGAGTTAATATCTACTGCACGCATCACTTCATACACCTCCGAAGAAGGGACACCTCTATTTAAGGGACACAATTTCTGGTCCCCTTAGTGTCCCTTATTGAGAGGTTCTACTGTATATATATATATATATATATATATATATATATATATATATATATATATATATATATATATATATGTATATATATATATATATATATATATATATATATATATATATATATATATATATATATATTACAAAATAATAACATAAAATACAAAATAAATCTGCTCAGTAGGAAGTGCACACCAATGAAATGCTAAATGAAACATACAATGGGGAAAAATATAAAATAAGGGTGGTTATAGTTAGAGTTGCCTTGTTTAGACCTACTTATAGCTCATCCTAATGGACGTAATTCATTGAAACTTAGTATCCGCACAGTGATCTAAAAATAACCAAACTTTTTAGTGATAGAAGAAAATAAGCTGCGTAATATTTTTCCAAAAAAGATTCCATTTAACTCAATACAACGTTTTGAAAAGTCAACCAATTTATCCATAGACTTTTGAATTCGGTTTTGGAAATATTCTTTAGCAACTTGTCACGCTGGAATACCATCGTAAAAAGCACTGGGTAATTCCATGTCAAATCAATCAAAAAAAGAAAAAAATAAGCTTTTGACCTCACCATCACCGATTTTAACGACAATTGGGGTGAGGGACGCATATGACAAGATAAGTAATCCTACCAATTTTTTTTAAATTCTACTTTAAACATTTTAGGGGAATACAAGGCTGTTAAAAAACTGATAAAGTACGAAAAAAACAAAAAGTTGTGACACACAAATGACTGTAATTTCTCTCCTAATTATAGTAGAATAAAAATTTGAAAACCGTTGTAAAGCCGAAGAATAGAGCTTTCTATTGATATAAAACATGACTTTCTTACGACAGATTTAAGTTTCAAGGTCATTCATCGTGACTTTTGACCTTGAATATATCAAAACATGCCCCCTTAGAATTTCTTCAAAACAATATATTTTATAGCTCCAACACTATTCTTCCACTACACCAAAACTTAGACTGGGATCGCAATGGCGAGGTACTTTAAAAAAATTAGAAATGTTCACATGTTTTAGATTGTGGAATTCCCTATGTCAGATCAGTCACTTTCTTGACCTTCTCCCCATTTCCAGTTTTAATGAAATTTCGTGTGAAGGACACATATGACAAGATAAGTAATCCTGACAATTTTTAGAATTCTACTTTAAAAATTTTACGAAATACAACGTCTTTTTCGTATTTTTTCAGTTTTTTAACAGCCTTGTATTTCGTAAAATTTTTAAAGTAGAATTCTAAAAATTGTCAGGATTACTTATCTTGTTATATGTGTCCCTCACACCAAATTTCGTTAAAATCGGAAATGGCGGGGTCAAGAAGGTGATTGATCTGGCATGGAATTGCCCACCTCTCTTTGCAGTTTTCAGTTTCAATATTCACACGGTAATAGATCACGTGAATACACTGGGTGAGCGAAGACACAAATCTATTTCCTTTCCTCAAAACTGAAAATTGCATGTAAGTGGCCTTTTACCTTGCTATTCTAGCCATTCAAGCAGCAGTGACGTAGGTGATTTTGCGCTATTTATGCCAGAACCATCTACATTTTCTCAAGAATCAGCACAACTTGAGGTATCATAAACTTCACTGTTTTTAATACTGAAATATTTATTTTCTAATTTTTCCAAAAGTTTTGTTTTTTGTGGGTTTTATAAAAGTGGACCAAAGTACCCTGCGTTCTTGGTCTGAAGAAAAGCTGTCATAATGTTTTTCTTTACGACAAAAAATAAAGAAACTGCAAATACTTATGAACTAAAATAATTTACTTTAGGGAAGGAGTTTAGACATATGAAAATTACTCAGATCTGAAAAAAGAGCAATAAAAATGCAAAGGCATGGAGAAGCAAGTGGAAATGATAACTTAACTGCAGAACTCTTCAAAGTGGATCTTGAGTCAAGTTCAAACTCACTGCACAAATTGTTTAGCTACATTTGGACAAATGAACTATTCTTGAATCGTGGAAAAAAAACCCCAGATTTTTTTTTTTGCGTACCCAAAAAAGGTGATCTTTCCAACTGTAACAATTGGAGAGGAATAAGACTCTTATCTGTTCTTTCTAAGATTTTAATTCGAATTCTTAAGAGCAGAATCAAGGAAAGTATTGAAGACAGGCTAAGAATTGAATGGGCAGGCTTTGGAGCTGTTGAAAGAGCAATGAACCAAATCTTCTTACTTCGAAATATAATAGAGCAAAGCATTGAATTCAATTCAACATATCTAACTTTTATAGACACCATAAGGCTTTTAAACGACGGGACCGATTTTGATCAACTTTTTTGTGTGTAATTAAGTTGTAGCAAGCATGGTTTCGAAGCGCGATGGATCGAATCGGAAACATTTTCGTTAATTAATTAATTAATTTAAACATTGGATGGTTATATCTCCCAAATGATTCGTATTTATTTTAACCTATTGTTGAACGAGAACTGAAATAAATATTTAACCCGTTGCCAAAGGACAATAAGAAATCCAGCTCCGCTTTTGGTAATAAAATTTCCTGTTGTGATACTTCAATCGAGAATAGATAAAATTTTAGGTCCCGCGATATATTTTAAAGTATAAAGTACTTCAAGGTTCACGCAAAACGTATGTTCTGTCGTCGTCATAGACTAATAATAAGAGTAGACCGAGCTTTCCCAGACTCGCTGATGAAAAAATTGGTTCATGGATACATCATGTGACTGGTGGGAGGCTTGGCATTACACATGTCCTTGCGTATTGCTTACGGTATTAAATGTGTTGATTTGGAAAGCTTTTGTACAAAGTTATATTGAGAAAATCGTCTCGTCCTTAATTTTTGCATACCAATGTACATATATATAAAGGAAAGTGTAGATACTACATTCGCTTAATTCAATAACGCCAAACGAAAGGTATAAACGCCTCAACACGGTATAATAAATATTAGAAAAAAAAAAACCGTGTGAGAAAAGGAAGATTTCTTTTTCAAACGCCCACTTCTGTTACTTTTCTCTATACGCAGCACCGTTAGCATTTTCATTCCGTTCACTTACTGATTGCTTCACATTGCTAACAATAAATATATATTTTTTTTAATCCACAAGATCCTTGACAATACAAGCAAGTAACACCACATCATTTTTAAAAAGTGGGAATGGGATTATAGAGTTTGCAACTTCTTAATACTAGAGTTTACAACTTCTAACTCAAAAAATTTCTAAAACTTTCTAAAAGCTAGTTGAATTAGCTTTTCAAATTTCAGTTAGTTTAAACGTTTTGAATATCAAATGTTGTTTATACAGTATTCAAGAAAATACTGATAGATATTTTTAGGTTGCTCATCTTTTTCTTAAGCCATTGATTTTAAAGTCTGGAAACTCCTGGCTGCGCTAGTGATGAAACAGTATGTCTTCTTAGCAAATTAAAAGCATCCTCTACACAAATTTTATCTCAATTTTATAATTCATTATGTAAATAATTATTAAATAAAAACAAAAAACCCGATTGCGTAAAAATCAAAAAAGAAAAAAATATAAGCCCAGTTGTTTAGAATTTTATTAAGTATTAATGAATAACTACTCCTTTGAATGTTTTATAATCTCTCTCGCGATACACACCCATAAGACAAATCATAAATTCAAAAGCAGAATAGAAGGATCGACAGTCAGAGCCCATTCAAATTTTACCGGTTCTATGACTGGTTAAAAAGGAATGGGCCCCGACTGTTGATCCGTCTATTCTGCTTTTGAATTTATGATTTGTCTTATGTGTGTATCGATTATAAAACTATTTCAATGGAGTAGTTATTCAGTAATACTTAGTAAAATTCTAACCTACTGAGCTTATATTTTTTCCTTTTTAGTTTTTTTTTTTTTGGTTTTTACGCAGTCGGGGTTTTTTGTTTTTATTTAATAATTATTTTTTTTATTTTACCCTTTTTATAAAATAGTTAATTTTCATTGACTTAGTTATTATGATCATATGACGGCAAATTTCGCAATATTGTCATTTTACTGAAAAAGTTTATATCGTGATTATTATTAAGTAACTTGCGGTATTCTAAACTACTGATTATTAGTCCCTCTAGGGACCTCACTCGGCTTAAAGCTATATATGCTTGAACTTTAGCAAAAATGCGCGAACTTAAGTCAACCACCGCTATATTAACAGCGGGGAAAAGTCGTCAGTCAAATCTTTCTCCCAAAACTAAAAAAGCCCATCAAGAGAGGACACGTCGCGAAACTCAGT
The DNA here is from genome assembly GCF_026930045.1 of Uloborus diversus. NCBI lineage: Eukaryota > Metazoa > Arthropoda > Arachnida > Araneae > Uloboridae > Uloborus > Uloborus diversus. The sequence continues at coordinate 129,837,930 of NC_072740.1, forward strand.
CCCCTGAATCACGACAAAAACAAAAAACAAATGCAACATGTTAGAGATGAAAAACGCTACCTGCATTTGTCTCACGCAGGGGCGGATCTAGAGGGGGGCCATGGGGGCCATGGCCCCTCCCAAAGCCTTGTGATTGCAGGAACTTTTTTAAGGAGAAAAAAATATTATGAGAGGATAACAAAATTTAACACATGTATTTTACTGAAAAAGAAGTATAGGCCTAAATTGGGAGATAAATTATATCCTTATCCTCAAAACAAAACTTTTGTTTCCAAAATTTTTCTCCATCTTATACATCATTTCTTGATTCCAACTACAGACACTTGGACGATCTCCAAATGCTACTGTTCTCAGAGTATACCTATTGTTCTCAGGACCAAAGAGAGCCTAAATTTTCTTTTTTATGGCTTTAATTTTGAAACTAGGGGAAAACCCCGTTTTCACAAATGACATGATATGTAGCAAAAAATTGCATTTTAAGTCTTTTATTTGGAAAAAATGTCCACGGAAACTAGCTTATCCAGCCCTTATCACTTAACTTGCTTAAAAGCAACTTAAATGAAATTTTTTGGGACTTCAATTACAAACGATTTTTGATAGGACCCCCTCCCTCCCTAGTTTATATCATGATGATAGCCTTAAAAGGAGGTTTTTGGAGGAGCTCACGAATCTTCCATCCCTTTCTAAAATATGTATAAATATAGTTAAATTTCGAATTTTTAGAGCCTCAAAGGCAAAATATTTCCAGGAATTAAGGATTCTAAGCATCTTCACACTTCCTTTAATGTAAGCAAACATTACCTAAAGGTGTATTTTTAGGCTGGACAGCTGAAGAGCTAGAGAAGAGCACCCCTCCTCTTCTAACTTCTCAATGTATAATGACAGAATATTTTGGTTTTCTAAGCTTTATTTTCAAAAAGTATTTTGGGGCCAGCGCTCGAAACCTGACCTTTCTCCGTACATCATCAAAAATAGACAAAATGCGTTTTTAGTTTCCTAATTTTCAAAAATTGCTCGGACATTTAAATTTTGAAACATTTTTGAGGGAGATTCCTAAATCCACCTCCTCACCTAATGTCTCGATACCCCGAAAATTGAGTTTTTAAAACTTCATTTTAATAAAATTTCTGGGGAGTTCGGAGTTTGTTCAAAATTTCGGATGGCCCCTCCCAAAACAATCGGCTGGATCCGCCACTGGTCTCACGCAGGTAGCGTGCGACACGATCCCGCATTGACAATATGGCGACTGGGTGTTGATATGGAGAATTTTGATTAATGTCATGCGTTTAGTGACACTCCCAAGGTTAAGACAAATCGATTGACATAAGATTTATCAAAATCGGTCAAGCAGTTTAGCCTGTACCACGCCACATAGGAAGAAACATACATACATAGACTCATGAACACATTACCCTCCTTTGGGTCGCGCACGCGCAGTCGGGTAAAAAGAAAGAAAGAAAGAAATTTTACCGCCCTGGACGGCATCCCTGTTTGCTCACCCCTGCACGTTTCTGAAGAAACTATTTCATTTTTTTGACGCTTCCTGTAAAAGCACTTTTTTTACGTGAAAATGAAAAAATCGGTGATTTCGCCAGAAGAAAATTTCGCGAATTTTTTATGAACAAAATCAGAAGTTAAAAAATATATAAGCCTCCACTGCTGCTGTACCCACGGACGGTTGTACCTACGGACGTTGGTCGGGAAATTCCAGGTATCGTCGAGAGGGATCCTAATTGGGGTTCAACGTGTGTGTTACAACCCTCTCCAATACCCCAGAAAGTTTCAACGCCATCAAACGAACATTTAAGATTCTATCACATTTTTTCGGTTTTAGTAGGATCTAAGTAAAAAAAATCATGAACAAATTCTTTTTTTTTTACTCCGTCGTGGATTGTATTATTAATTTTTGTTGTAGGTATCATAATTCCTTATATTTTGAAGGTTTTGTTTCTGATTTTTAATGTTGAAAAACTGTGGTCTTGTCGATATGACTGCCTTGCAAAACCAAAATGGTATACCTTTGTACCCAAGGACACACAACTATGTGTACCCACGGACAGCAATTTTTAGTCTCCTTGGGTCACACTTGAGTCTTCTTACAATGTGAAGTACCTCAAAATAGTGCCTTGTCATCGACGTCCAAAATTTGCTTTTAACAATGATGATGAATTTGAAGTACGACTTGAAAATATAGTGTTGAAGTAATCCCCACACCTGTTGTAGGATCTACAACAGAGACCGTCAATCCCACCTATTTTTATTTGAAGTCGACTTTTCTAGATTTTTGTTGGTTTAATCTAAACTGAGTTTTTTTTGTAATGGGTTTATTTTGGTTAAAGGTTTCAATTTACGTATAAATTGAAGTTATTATGTAAGTACATAGAGAGTCATACTATCATGAATCTAGTTATTTTTTTAAACATATTAATTATTCATAACATCATTAACTCTCTTAAGACTTGTAACTTTTTTAAAGAGTTCACGGACGTTAATAAAAAAATTTTGAAAAAAAAAAAAAAATAGAACCGACTTCAAAATTGCTCTAAAAAGTGAAAAATAATTTTATTCTTTAAACACCATCGATAATACTTTTAAACATAATTTTTGAAGTTGGCGCAAAAACGATAGATAAAATCATTCACAGCCATAACCCAACTACAAGTATAAATTTAACCAGGTCCAGTTTCTTCACTACCACATGCATTACGCATTGATGACAGCATATTTGAGTAACGATATAAATGTTTCGTTCCTAACTTTGGATGATTTTTTGATAAAAATATGAACGAAGCATGGTTACAATGGATTTTACTTTTTGTTTTGCGCCAACTTCAAAAATTATGTTTAAAAGTATTATCGATGGTGTTTAAAGAATAAAATTATTTTTCACTTTTTAGAGCAATTTTGAAGTCGGTTCTATTTTTTTTTTCAAAATTTTTTTATTTCATTCTTTTTAGTGTAAATGCAGATATTTCAGTAAAAGTAAGAAGTTACCTAGTAAGAAGTTCGGCTCTATATCACTGTACTGCTTTAGAAAAGCCTTTATTCAAAATTATCATTACAATTACTATTAATGTTACCTACTGTTATATGGCACCAAACTTTTATAACAATGAGTTTCATATTGTCGCGTAGATGAAGATAGCGAAGACAATGTGAAAGCCAAATGAAGCGAATACTCGTTAGTCTCAACTCGAGATCTTTATTCAGAACCACGAATGAACGTATATACAACTTGAGAAAGTGCTGGAACTTTCCAGACTTGGAAAGAAATTAATAGAACATTCGAGAAAATACGGGAAACAGTAGAAACGAAATTTAAGTAAAATTCACTTTGTCCTAGTCGGGATTTGAACCCGGGTCGCCCGTGTGGGAGGCGAGAATTCTACCACTGAGCCACCGTTATCCACGGATAAAAAGTGCGAACTTCGCTACAATATCATTTTAATCATTTAATAGGGAAATTTACTGTTTTTTGCCCATAACTTTTTTTCTAAAGAACAAATATGGTCAAACAAAGTAATGGGACCTAAGTTGAGCCATCCCCTATCCATTAAAAAAAGAATCATCAAAATCGGTTCACTAGGTGAGACGCTATAAGTGGACAAACAAAAAAAAAAAACATACATACGGTATGAATTGATAACCGCCTCCTTTTTGAAGTCGGTTAAAAATTGAAAAAAAATTAAAAAAATTGAAAAAAACCTTCGATTAATTATCAAAGTTTAATTTCTGCTGGATATGTTATTTAATGTTATTTTCGATAGATGTTTGAAGTATTTCAATATAAAATGGCTTATGAAAATGCATTGAGTATAAATTAGTTCCTCAGACCTATTTATATATTATTGTTTTATATGTCCATGGGTACAAAGGCACCTGTCCGTAGGGTGCACTGGTTGCTGTACCCACGGACAAAAAAGATGGGTTTTAAAAAATTGTTTTTGAGGTTGAAAGCTTTGAAATTTTCACCTGACAAAAATTGCCAAATTAGATGATAAGTTGTAGTATCTGCCAGAAAAGTTTTCTGATCGATTATCCATTCCCAGAGACCAGTAAAAATTGAAAAGTAAATTTTGTCCGTGGGTACAGCAGCTTCCCCTATATATATTTCGCGAGGCTTAAATTTTCGCGTTTCAGATGAGCTCGCGGAAACCCTCTCGAAAACAAGTGCTTTTACAATACATAATGTAAGCACCAAATAATATTTACTCAGGCACATTATTGTTAATAATTTGAGCTAATTTTCTGAATTGCTGTATTCTTAAAATTACTTTTCGAATATGTATGAGTTTATCTTAGTGTGATAATCTTGTTAGTGAGACAGAGCTATAAAAATTAAGTAGCATTGTTTTTGCAGATTACTGGCTACAATTAATCCACGCTATTTTGAAACTGGGAAACAGTTTACCAAGGCGATATTAGCGTCATTTTGGATTGGCGACATTTCGGACCGGCCCACAGTGGGGCGAAAACGCCAAAAAGCGCTTAAAAGTGTTTTTAAACCTCTCTCGCTTATTTGTTTACTCAGGCATGTTATAATGGATTTTTCTCGATTTGTTTGGGCTCAAAGTCCAAAGTTCGCAGGTTTACGCAGCTAATTCCTTTTCAGGGTATTTCTACAGACCATTGGTGACTAATTAATATTAATTTCTAAGAGGACATAAGAGGACATTTTTTTGTAGAGCGTTTTTAAAAAAAAAACTTTGAAATCCCAAGTTTTCGGTTTTGATCAAAACCAACTATCTGTTTGAATATTCGATTATTCTTTATTTTTGTTCTTTTACTATCGTCGGACACGAGAGAAATTAAATATACCTGCCATTAATAAGAAAAAAATATATAGATTGCTTCAAAGCAATTTGTTTAAATCCCCTTCATTCATGGTTCTTCACCTTCTAAAGGCTATCTTTAGCTTTGTAGTGGACGAAGGGCTCTAAAATTCTAGTTCTGATTGCCCAAGATATAGGCCTGTGCAAATATATTAATTCGCAATTGGTTGAATATAGAAAAAAAATTACCCTTTTAAGCGGTTTTTGTCGTTTTCGCCCCACTGTGCGGCGACTATTTGGCCGCGACATTTTGACCGCAACATTTTGCCTCGCGAAATTTTGACCTCAAATGATTTAATACATGTTAAAGGAAAGTAATTCCCAAAAGAAAGTAGCTTCTCTGTTAAAAATTAGATACTTTAAGAATAGCAGGTTTTGGTTATATTAAAACTAGCTAGAGAACTGGAAGGTCAAAAATCTACAAGGTGCTAGGGCAGAACTTTAAAATTATCATATAAATCTAATCGATGTACATGTATGTCAGATAAATATTTAGCAAAGGTCTGTTAATATTATGACATCAAAGCATCTTCATGAACAGTACATAGGCGCTTGCAATCAATGGGTTATGCATTTTGCAAAGCAAAAGGAAAGAAAAAACCTACCTAGTCGAAAACAAGTTAAAATGCTGCTTTAATGTATAAAAGAAACACTAGAGCTAGGATGACCACCAAACGGAGATACTCAATTGTATTCCACTCCCGCACTAATAAATTTTGAGGGAATAGTCCCATTTGAATGTTTTTTTTTTTTTTTTTTTTTTTTTTAACGCTTGCTAGCTGTTGGTCGGGACACCCCATTATAATGTTTCATTTTTTGATTCGAACAACTTTTGTTTAGATTGGCACAATTTAGAAAATGTAAACATTTGAACCTACGGGAAAATTTGAGTCTTATATAGTTTCGTCTAAGAGATGGATTTGTTTTGACAAACTTCAGCAGGCAGAAAGAATTTTAATGTGGAAAATGTTCAAGAAAAGGTGTTTTGATTTATTTTAATTTTTTTTGTTTAAATTTCATTTTTTTAAACATTAGTGCGTAAGGGAGGAATGTAACCCCTCCCTCTCATTGAAATTACGGGTGAAAGAACTTAATTTTTGTTTATACATTTTTCAAACCTCATTCCATCCCCCCTGCTCCTCCCCCCCCCCGCCGCAAACAGCTCCTGATCCTCTCTTGCATCAGAGTGTCGACAACAAGTTCAAGTGTTTTTATTTTTAATTAATTGTTTATTCAAATAGGAAACCATAACAAGCTTACAAGGATGGTTCTTATTCAAAATGTACAGTATGCCTAGTTCATGACGCTTTTTAGGTGCAAACTTATTGTTACCGAGCGAAAAAAAGGAGGTCTTTTTATTCTTTTAAAAGGTGTCAAAATGAAAATAAAAAGTTCACGTTGAAAATATATAAGCTCTCAGCCATTAAGAAATCAAAAACTCAGTGTTTATGTAAAATTAGAGCACAATTTTGACTTTTTCACTAGGAAACTTGCGAGAACTCATACTTTCCAGAAAAACGTACATTATTTTTCTGTATAAGCACAGCAAAAACGATTCAGAAACATTTCTGGAAAATAATGGCCATCTAATATGCCCAATTTCTGACAGTAACATATTTCGCAAAAAACTGGAAAACTTCTCGCAAAAAGTTAGTAATCTTCCTGAAAACCTTTCTGAAAATTCAAAAACCTTCCAGATCAAAGCCAGTCATGTTTCTGGACTAACTTAAGAACTTCAGTGAAAACTTATATACGTCTATTGTAGTAATAGCTTGACTCCTGCTTACCTGCTTTGTCAGGAAAGCTCCAAATGCACTCCTTCAAATCTACAATATCCGGAGACAGCATTTCGCCCTTGATTGGGGCTCAGTTAATCTGGAGGGGCCATAGCTAAGCTGAGAGAGAAAAGCCTAGTAAAGAAGATTAATATATTTCTTAACGGGTAGCTAAAAAAACTGGTAGCGAAACGATTTCGCAACAAAACTTGTTTTTCTCAGATTGGGGTAAGACCTTGAAAACCCGAAACGTTACCTGGAAGTAATCAGTGACGTTTCGATTTTTTTTACAGTGCACTGATGATTTTAATTTTGCTTAGTGCAAACTGTTCTTTGTCATCAAGATAAAATAAAGAAACACGTTTCTCTGAATATCCTATCACTCTCATTTTAAAAGACTTTTCCATACTCTTTGTCCTCATCATCTTCATCAGGTAGTGTACAGACTGCGTGAAACAAATGCAAGTATATTTGTTTGCTTTCCTTTAACCTCTCTATACATTGACTAAATCATAAGTTCTAGCCCATAGATGGCTGGTGCACAAAAAAGTAGTGGGTCAAAGGAGGTGCCGTGAGGGGGTGAGCGGTGCCTCTGAAGCTGACTTAAAAAAGAAATTGGTTGATAGATTGCTGAAATAAATAGTGACATTAATTGATTAAATGAATTTCTCTAAAAAAAAATTGGGATATGGCCTCAAAAGTCTGAAAGACAATCACAGTAGATTCCCTCATTCCAATTCATGACTGCATTTTAATTTTTATGAAATAACGTAAGAAAAATATAAATCACACACTTAATAAGTCAATTTTTATTTCTTCGAACACATGAGTCGGTCAATTTTATTATTTTGCTATCAATAAGTGTATTTGGATGGGCAAAGCCCCTGAGCGGGCTGTTGCTCTCTTCGCCCATACGAGCCGCTTAAAATTTGTTACTGTTGGTGTCAAATAATCCACTTCTGACTCTTCACTTGCTTTTTGATTTGAGGTTTTTGATTCCCTTCTTTTTTCTTCCCTTCATTTTTTTCTTCTTCTTCTTCTTTTTTTTTTTTTTTTTTTTTCATTTTTTTTTCTTTTGACTTTGATTTTCCCATTCCATTTTTTCCAGCTCTTCCACAACGTCTTTACTGTCAATACTTTTTATTTAACGCTCTGGGTTTAACCTTGCTTTAAAATCCTTAGTTGAGATTTTCGCCCTTTTTTCCTTTCACTTACTAGTTTAAACTTTTTAATGTGATCTTACTTATCCCATTCTGATTTTTAAAATATTGGGTAATTATGACCACATACTTTCAAGTATAACAACATACACGGCATTTAGTGAAATTTTGTGATGGGTTTTGAATTTAAATGGTTTAAATTGTTTTTACAAATATTGTACGTCCTCACTAGAAGCAAATTAGTTCATAATTTTCCTTGAACTACTAAATTAATTGATTTATTTAAAAGGAAACCAAAAATCATTGATATAAAACTGCCATTAAAACGGTATGAAATTTATTTTGAGGGGAATCACTTTTTGCTCCTAGAGTGTCCCTAGTCTCGCCCTTTGTGCCTCCCCCTTTCCGGAAATTATTTATTTATACACTCAGAAATTATTTCTTTATGCACTCAGAAATTATTTCTTTATACAATTTACTTGCTTAAAAAAGAACTTCAAGAAGAAAAATAATACTTTTTTTTTTCTTTTTTTTTTTTTTTTTTTTTTTGTTTTGTTTATTTATTTAACTGTTGTACTTATCAAAGAAAATTATTTTGCTCTCCTCGTTTATATGAAAAGACGAAATTAAAAATATCTTGACTCTTCATTAATAGATGACGCCACTAAACCGTACTATGTTTCCTTACATCAGCAATAGATGGCAGGACGATACCGGTAAAGGATTACTGTGGTGATAAACACTTATCTAGCCATGCTACATTTTAGATGCAATATAAATCCTCATCCGATCCAACATAGATAAAAAAATGCAACAGAAATGAAAAAAAAATCTTTTTTTTTTTCGCTGGGCACTTCAGAGATTTTTTGGGAACAAAATCTCTTTTTTCGTCCCTGTTTCATTTTATCACAATAAATTTGCTTGAAAAAAAAAAAAAAAAATACAATTTTACCAATCGTTGCGCTCCTTTTTTTTTCTTTTTTCTTTTGTTTTTTGATTTTATATAAAATCAACAAAGTTCGTTTTTTTTTTCTTTTAAGTTTTCTTTAATTTGTGCGCCTTTTTTTATTTAAGTGCTCTTTAACTTGTGCACCTTTTTTACGCTTGCATACTCATACATTGAAAACATGTGCTTGCTATTTGAAAAGCTAATCTTTTCAAATTTTAAAATAAAGCATTTAAATTTTGAATGAATGAATTTTAATTTATTTTCAGAGTAGCTAATGATTTTTCTTTCATTTAAAATAAATAAACTTTGTTGGAGAAAATTGTTAGTTGTTTAAAAAAGTACATTTTAACTAATATGAAGCCCAAGCGAAAGGAGAGAGAGAGAAAACAAAAACCACTAATGTTGCAAAATCAATGTTAGTATGTATGGAAAGTAAGTTCAATTGTTTCTGAATGAATTTCATGTTAAAACAATTAATTTGCTCTAGCAACCACAAGCAATTTTTATTTCAAACATTTTACACTTCACATTATGTTAGCGCTTAAAAACTGAAATCCTATATCTTTAGCATTCAGTTTTTCTTCCATTATTTTCTATTACCAGTTTGCCACTCGCTGATATTCTCAATCAGTTTGACGTTTTAGTATCGCTGTCCCTTTCACTGTAATAATAATTTTCACGTTTCACAGATGATCTGCTTTGATATTTACAAGATCAACTGCCAGTGTGGGTTTCCTATGCATGGCAAATTAAACAAGCGCGCAAAACTTCCTGACACTAACAGCAGACCTCCCTACATATAGACATAAATCAGTATTTATAAATTATACCCCGCCCCACCCCTTCCAAATTTGGGTCAATTTTTGTACGACAAATCACATTTTTAAATATAAGCTTTACAATTTATAGACATGGTATTTTAAAATCAGACTGCTAGACCCATTTTTATTTGCCTACTTCCTTGTAATAGTAGGGGAATATAGGGCAAAGTGAAATAGCGGGGCAAAGTGAAATGTTCAAATATTTACTCTGCTTTTATCACCACCTACTTAGTAATAGTTTAACTATGTAGTAACACATGTAGTCTATTCCAATCAAGGAAAAATTACCTCTGAAAATCAAAGAATATGAAAATACAAGCAATTTTCAAAAATTGACACTCATATTGTAATATTTTGTTGTAAGTCAAAAAATATTTTTGTTATTATAAAATGATCAAGTTATTGTTATTAATATTTAAAATAGTAATGAGACTTAGGAATATACGGTGCAGTGTTTATTTGTTTCATATTAAGTTTATTTGTATTTCAAATGCTTTGTACCGTTAGTCAAGTGCATAAGCTAAGTGGATGGGGCAAAGTGAAATATAGTCCATTTCAGTTACTTATTCAATTTTTGTAAAATCATTTACGTATTAGTTAATCAGTTGTTCCATTCACATTCTTTCATTTAAAAATTCCCTTATATTTGTTCATTCAGTCACTTATTTTCTTCTTCATTCGTCATTTTATTCATTCAATTTTTCTCATGTATTAACTTATTTATATATTTATTTATTCGTTTTATTGTCTCATTTTATTTTGATTTCTTCATTCATTCTGTTATTTACTCATTTATTCTATCAAAAATACCTTTAACAATCGAATAGAAAATATTTCGTTAGAAAAATCTTTTATTTTTCACTTTGCCCCATGAAAAAAGAAGGGAAGAATTTTCACCTTTTAAAGGTACAAATTTACTGTCAAAAATATAAAAAAAAATGTTTCAGCGCAAGTTTTATTATAAAATATAGTGTTCTTTCTTTATGCACCGTAATTTTCAAAACAAATTTCCAATTTGTTGCTTTTGAAAAAAGTAAGTGATCTTAACCATTTCACTTTGCCCACATTCCCCTATATAGAAGTCTAGAATATATTCATTGCTTATATAGATAATTAAGGTAAAAGAAATTGCAAACTTCAATCTTCAGTTTTCCATTGTGTACAAATATGCTCAATAGTGTCTGAGAGTGGCTGCTAATACAAAATAAGAACTAAAAAGTATTCCCTGACCTCTGACCAAAAATTTGAATTTTCAGGTTGGATAAGGAGCAGAGATGGTGGATTTACCATACCACAAATTTAAGGAACCATCACGACCATAGGAAACCTGAATAGGAATCAAGAGTTAAATGCTTTATATAGTTCTGTGATAGGCACTGGGGACTCCAAAGGTTCATTGCGACGGGCCCCCAAACCAGTAAATCCTCAACTGGTAAGGAGAGAGAATTTGAATAAGTAAAAATAGTCAAGTGAGGATCAATAAACTTTACGGTCAATATCAATATAAGAAAGGTTGTAGAGACTATGAAAATGATAGAACTTGTAAGAATTAGAATTTTCAAGTTGATTTCTGGGGCTTAAAGAAAAAAAAATGATTAAAAAAAATCATTTGATAAATACTGGTTTAAATTAATTGATTAAAATCACAGATTTAAACCAATACATTTAAAATCGTTGATACCCTGCTGGCCCTTCCTAAACCAAAACGATTTGATTTTCTTCAGCTTAACACTGTACGTGGCAAGTAAAATTGCTTTAATACTAACTGAAGATATGAACCCGGTTTTAATCGTGTTAGATAGTGATGCGTGATGATTGCAAAAGCTCTTTGATTATATTTTTATAAAAAGGACATTTGTGCGGAGAGGATTTTCATTCCCTTCGATCAACATTTGGAATTGAATAAATGATCAGCAGCACCGATGACTGCGGTTATTTGGCACCTGCTATCTGCACGCAATAAATGAAGTATAATTACTTCCTTCGCGAACTCGATTTCCCTTGATATAATTTAGCCACGATATCATTTATTAATAATATATGTATTATAGTTTTTACATGCACCAAATATCTTATTATTTTTACGTCTATATTGCTCGGTCCGTTTGAACGGATGTGACATTTTTACGCATATATTTGAGCTTTCTTCCTGGAATTTTGAACGTAGTCTTTTAATTGTCGAACCATTATGTATCATAACATGAAGTCTCAACTTTCTAAAAAATATTTGTACTTGAAAAGTAAGGATTTGCACGTGTTACGTGTGTGACCGTACGGTGACACCCGCAACACTTTCAGTGCGAGTAAAGCAACATTCACACTGCGTCCGTAGTGCACGTGAGCGACGCATTTTTCTCCCTAAAACCAGTTTTCGATCGGCGTTGTCATGACAGCAAGCCATATTGTACGGAACCCGTCAACATGACAAGAAGCTAGATGTTTAACGTCCGTACAGTTGTGAGTCGCATTTCATTGGTCTCCACAAGATTCTCTCTATTGTATGAGTACTTTACGGGCGTTCGCAATACGAATGTTTCTCCTCTTTCGGAAAACGTTTGTCTGTCCGCTTAACGTGATGAACGTGATGTGCGGACGCTGTCTGAATTACGCTTAAAAACTTTAAGACCAGTGAGCTTTTTTGTGAAACTAGACCTATCTTAAGCTAAAGATCGAAAAATCATTTGAGTGATAATTACTAAGCTTAAAAAAAAAAATCATTCGTTAGTATTTCGTTATCAGACTTGATTACAGAACAATCTTTGAACCTGAATAAAATCTTCAAGGCCAACATAGAAAAAAGCGTTGGAAGGAAAAACTACAAACATTTAGAAACTTATGTAGGAGCCATTTCTTCGAATGACTTAAATTATTCCTGTTCTTGTTGATAAAACTAGCTTTTGACAAAGTTTGGGATCTGGTTTATACCATTCATCCTCGATAGTAGATTTCAGCTCTATTGATGAAGTAATATTTTTTCCCGTTTGCATAAACTCTTCTTGCTAACTCACCCCATTAAGTTCTCGATTAAGTGAATACCTGGAGACGTCATAAATTATGAAAAAATCGATAAACTAAAGAGCATCATAAAAAATATCAATAATTATAAACTTGTCAGTATAATATATGTAAGAAATCATGTGCGTGCATTTTGCAGCTTCAATCTTTGCGAGTTCTCTATTTTTGTATTTTCAATTTTGAACTTTTAAAAAGAAATTGTCTGAGAATTTAATAACAAAACTTATTTTAATCATCGCATTATTCACTTGAAGAGTAAGTCCTCACTGTAGAGTTAAACCAGAAATAGAAAAACAAGATGAAAATGCTATATTTGGTACTGCCTCTCAGAATTTTACTTGACTTCGCTTGCTTCCTGTTTTAATTGAATAAAAAATTCCAGAAAGGAGTGTGACGCGGAATTTTTCCAAACTTGTTTTTTTGTCATTTAAAGTATTTTTCTGACATTGAGATAAGTAGTTGTTTCCCGCGTTGCTATTTCTAAATAATTCATTCAAACTTAAATTTCTATTTGCTTTTAAGGCTTGCAGTTTTTGCAATCGTTGTTAAATGAAAATAAATAGTGTATTTCGTGTATCTCAATATGATTCTGTGGCAGAATGTTACACTGTAAAAAAAAATGGGTTATGTTTCTGAGTATATCGGGTAGCTGCGGATCATGAAATTTTCAAAAACGTTTCTGAATATTTCGGAATCCTCTTTCTGTGATTTTCAAAAGCGTTTCTGAATATATTGTGCAGCTGCGGGTCATGAAATTTTCAAAAACGATACGAAGTAGTACGGAATCTTGTCTGTAATTTTCAAAAATATTTTCGATTGTTTCGAATTCGTTTTTCGGTGATTTTTTAAAAAATCTTAAGTATAATGTTGTGTATTATAACAATTAATATTGTTTTTTTTTTTTGTTTTTTTTTTGTACTATCTATGTAACTTCATGTGCGATTTTGATTTTCAAATGTCTGGTTGACACTGAAAGAGAAGAAGAAAAACAATTAAAATTAATATAAAGAGTTACTATTTCGAGTTAAGCTTTATTCAATAAACATTTATATTATTCGCAATAGGTGACTATTGAAATTCTAATGACAACATGACTAACAGAAACAAAACTTGCAGATCAGCACTACCATGTCTGCAGACGTATTTTTAAAAACATTTATAACCAGTTTGTCTATTTCTTCGAATTTGGAAGATTATATATCTGAAACCTAAGTTTACAGAAAAAAAATTATCTTAAGTTTCATTGAAGGATTGAATTTTCACTTAGCTTCAAATCAAGTTTCTTGTAATAGAAAATGTATAATTGAATCATGGGACGATATTTTTATTTAGTTTTTGCAATCAAGTGGTAAAACAGGTACAATGAAACTCAAATAAATTGTACTAATGAAGTTTATTAATTACACAAGTACTAATAATAATTTTTAACGGTAAAATTATATTGTTCAACTAATAATTCATCTTAAAAAAATAAGCGGTGCCCGCCGTCCGTTCTAGAATGTGCTCGTAGGTTTAAAAAGAAGTTGAGGAACCCTGCTTTAGTGTATAGAATTCCCATGATGGAAGGCCAGTAGCTCAATTGGCAACAACGTTTTGCTAACAACTCAAACAAATGCAATTTTTCAATGACTAATCATCTACAGCATTTTAAAGATTTTTCTCAGCACTATCAGGGAAAAATAAACAAACGAGTCACATTTTTGCTATTATTTAAAAAAGGGGGGAGAGGTAAAAGGGGGGGGAGAGGTTTAAATCCCTTCCGTTGGATAGGTCAGCTAGTATTTAATTATGTCTTTTAGTATAAAATTAACAAAGCAACTCACTTTTCCAAAGGTACATTCCTAATGAGAAACAGTAGCTGAACACTGATGGTATGTGAAATACACCGCCAGCTCAGTCATTTCCAGCCGAGGACTGCAGTTTCGTGCTTATTAGCACTCATCAATCCGGCATAGGAAAGTGACTGAGCTGGAGATGGAAAAAAGGTTTTTTTCCATCTCCAAAGGAGAAGAGGTTTTTTCCATCTCCAGTTCAGTCACTTTCCTATGCCGGGCTGATGAGTGCTAATAAGCACGAAACTGCAGTCCTCGGCTGGAAATGACTGAGCTGGCGGTGTATTTCACGTATTTCTGCTTTAGCCCTGGCTAATCGGCGGTAATTTACTGAATATACTGATGGTATGATTTTTCCTATGGAAAAATTTGCTAAGGGTTTGCTAATTGGATTGGACTTGATTGATAATTGGAAGGAATTCTATAGAATACTTTTGTTTGAGTATTTTCTGTTGAGCTGCAATGTTAAACCCCATCTATCCTAATATGGACTGTTCCTATAGCCGTGATTGACTCGCATGTGACGTCATCTCCAAGTTACATACGCTGTAGCGTAGTAAATGTTCAGTTGCAGTCTAGTAATGTATCTGTGTGATGTCTGTGTTCTGTTAAATAAATATGTTCTGCGTTCCAAACCCACTGCCTCTGCATCTTTATTTTGGGATTTCCAACAGGTCATGGGCCCAGCGCCTTGGCCACGGAATGCAGTGAAAGGTATTTACTTTGGAAATTTTAAATTTGGACACTGAAAGAAAATTTTTCGTTCTTAAAAGAACATTCGTAAAATGAAAATGGCTGCATCGGGAGCTTCACTTTTCAAAATGGAATTACTGAACAAGTCTAACTTCGAAACTGGGACAATTTAAAGGAAATCAATGTTAATTAAGAATTGGATAACATCGTTGGATACATCGATAATTGGAAATACATCGTTGAAAATCCTCGCGCAGCAACAGACTCGGATGGAAATCAAAAATGGAATGCCGGTGATGAAAAAGCAATGGTGGACATTATCCTATTTATCCAGCCTACAAAACTAAAATAGATTAAAAGATGTACTACTGCTAAAGAAGTTTGGAATAAGCTGTCAAAAATTTATAAATGTGCTTGAATTGTAAAGAATATGGACACATTAGTAAAAAAGTGCCCTAAAATTACTCGGCAATATTATAAAAAGTGTCTCGATGTGGAATGTGATTCCGTAGACGATGTGGATAGCAAGACATCTAATATGTTCATTCTGGATAGCGGTTCTTCGAACCACTTTCTGCCAAACAAATCTCTGTTCACATCTTTGAAAAATTTCCCCGTGCGAAATCTTAACATTGCTGATAAAAATTTTACTGAAATTCAAGGAATTGGTGATGCAGTCATCACAACAAGAATGAACAACCGACTGGAAGAGCTTACGATTAGCGAAGCTATGCTTGTTCCTGATCTACGCAACAATTTACTTTCAATTGCGAAAATACGTGATAAAGGATATACAGTTACTTTCAACAAAACGCATGTAATACTTCAAAATAAAAGAAATAAAATTATCGGGAAAAGAAAAGGAAATCTATTTTGCTTGGAAATTTTTTCCGAGAAGCCGCAAGTTCAGGAAAAGCCTGCAGAATTTTCGCGTGATGAACCAAGTGCTTTAGAACTGCAATCCTGTGAGAAGAACCGGTGCAATATTTTGAAATCGAGTTTGCAAGTGGAAAATTTGTCTTTAGCAAGTTGTTCCTTAGATACGAAAGACAAATGTGATTTTGTGAAACTTCATTTTAGATTTGGACATGCGTCTGCTGATAATTTAAAGAATGGAACTCGGAATTCCGTTTTTCGGGATTTAAAAGAACTGCCCCCCGTGCCAGAAGACTACAATTGCGAAGTGTGTATAAGAGGTAAACTGCGTAGGTCAAGCTTCCCGAATACACACGCGAAAACTGAAACGAAATGCCAAATCCTTCATTCTGATGTGTGTGCGGACCGATGCCTGAGAAATCTATTGGAGGTGCATCATATTTTGTGACTTTTACCGATGAGAGTTCTGACTGGACTGAAGTAAGATTTTTAAAACATAAAAGTGATGCATTTGAAGCTTTTCGAGAAGTTAAAAATTTGTTAGAAAGGCAGTCTGGAAACAAAGTAAAATTTATTCAAACTGATAGAGGTGGGGAATATTTAAGTGAAAATTTTAATACTTTTTTGAAAGAGTCGGATATTGCTCGTAGATTAACTGTAAAGCATACTCCCGAGCAAGGGGGTAGGAGTGAAAGAAAGAACCGTAGTCTTTTGGATATTGCGAGATGTTTGCTAATTCAGTCAGGTTTACCTATTCGTTTCTGGGCTGAAGCCATAGCGACAGCAAATCATGTTAGGAATAGAACACCTTCAAAATCTTTAAATGGGAAAACCCCCTATAGTCTTTGGTTTGGAAGGGAACCAAATGTTGAATATTTTAAAGTTTTTGGCTGTAAAGCATATATATATATGTGGAATAACTCTAAAAATAAAAGAAAATTTGATGAACGAGGGATAAAAGGTATATTTTTGGGATATGATGAGCAAAGTAATATAGAATTCATCTTCCTGATAAAAATTCTGTTTAAATAACTCGTAGTGTTAAATTCTTAGAAGTTAAATATCTTGCTCCTAGTCCTGATTACGCAAATCTTGACTTATATGAGGAAGATGTGTTAAAATCTGATAAAAATACTCAAACGTTCATTTTTTCATCACCTGAAAATTTTAAAGGAAAATTACATAACAATTCTAGTGATGAAAATCTACCTAAGGATAATCCCACGTTGAAACGCGCCCCAGGACGACCAAAAATCGTCAAAAGTGGAAATTGTGGTAGACCCAGGAAGGTTTATCAAACTGCCTGTTCAAAATGATTCTAGTGATACTAAAAATAATGACACTGATGCTGAAATATTTTCATTGTGTTGTATGCTTGCGACTGAGGAAATACCACTGGAGAAAGCTCTAAATTGGAATGAATCAAATCTTTGGATTGAAGCTATTGCTTCAGAAGTTAAAAGTATAATTCAAAACGACACTTTTGATCTCGTAGAAAAACTAGTGGGTGTTTGCTCGATCGACAGCATAGTTGGTAGTCGATTTATTTTGAAAAATAAATGTAATGTCAGTGGAAATAATGTGCAGAAAAAAGCCAGATTAATTGCTCAGGGATTTTCTCAGATTCCCGACATAAATTATTTTCAAAATCAAACGTACTCTCCATTCGCTAGACTAAGTTCTGTAAGAACTGTTGACCTCATTAGCTTCAAAATTAAAAGTAAACCTTCACCAATTTGACATTACAACTGCATATTTAAGTGGTAATTTGGATGAAACCGTGTATATGAAAATTCCCAAACATTTTGAAATTGGTTTGCAATTTTTGATTGAAAATGAATCTGATACTTTGTTGTGTAATAAAGCTAAACAAATGCTAAATGATGTTTGCTAAAAAAGTCTTTGTACGGATTAAAATAAAGTGGTCGTTGTTGATATTTAAAATTAAAACAAATTTTAGCAGATTTTGGACTTGTAAATACGGTGAGTGATCCATGTCTTTTTCAAATGCGAAAGAATGGCATCCTGACCATTTTAACTGTTTATGTTGATGATTTATTACTCATCAGTGAAGATCCAGATGTTATTCGCAAGTTGCATAATCACCTTAGTGTATTTCTAAATGTAAAATATATTGGTGAAGCAAATCGCTGCTTAGGTATAGAATTCAAAAATGCTAAAGGTAAATTACGTTGTCTCAGCAAAACTATATAAAAGAATTATTGGATAGATTTAATATGACTGATTGTAATACTGCTTGTACTCCCATGGAAGTTGGTATTAAACTAGTTAAAGCTGAAATTTCTGATGAGTCGTTGCCTTATAGAGAACTAATTGGAAGTTTAAACTATTTGGCAGTATGCACCAGACCTGATATTTCATATTGTGTAAGCAAATTAAGTCGATTTTTAACTTGTTATGATAAAACTCATTGGAATGCCGCAAAACGGGTTTTGAGATATTTAAAGAAAACTATAAATTACGGATTAGTTTTTGATGTAAATAACTCGCATACTTTTGGATTTACTGACTAGGATTGGGGTAATAACATTGATGACAAACGGTCGTATTCTGGATTTTTTTTTATGTTGTGTGATGGAATAATTTCGTGGGAATATAAAAAGCAAAAAAACTAATGCTTTGAGCAGTACTGAAGCTGAGTACATGAGTTTATCTGATGGATGTAAGGAAGCGTTGTACTTGCAAAAACTACTAAATAAATTAAAATTAATAGATCTTTCTAAATTAAACATTTTTGTTGATAATTATGGAGCTTTAAAGTTGGCAGAAGCGTCTTTATATCTTAGTCGAACCAAACATATTGATATTAGACACCACTTTATTAGGGATACGTTAATGAATAATGATAATTTTTCCCTCGAGCATATTCCTACGTCTGACATGAGTGCAGATATGCTTACCAAACAACTTTTTGCTTCAAAGTACTTTTTTGCTATTACTCATTCAAACAAAGTGTTTGAATTTATTAAATGTGAAAGACGTATTGTGTTTTAAATAATTTTTCATGAATGTATTGATGTGATTGGTACTAAAATTTCACTGGTATATCACTGAGAGGGGGTGTTGAGCTGCAATGTTAAACCCCATTCATCGTAATATGGGCTGTTCCTATAACCGTGATTGACTCGCATGTGACATCATCTCCAAGTTACATACGCTGTAGCGTAGTGAGTTCAGTTGCAGAAAGTTGCATTCTAGTAATGTATCTGTTTGTGGGATGTCGTGTTCTGTTAAATATGTTCTGCGGTCCAAGCCCACTGACTCTGCATCTTTATTTTGGGATTTCCAACATTGTAATCAGCAATTCATAACTTGACGTGCCCCCCCCCCCTCCCATTAAAATCAAACTCTCATTTATTGAAAAAAATATCACAGACGGTAGAAGAGGTTTCACATAGAAGTCATTTTTAGTTTCTAATATGTTTGGAGTGGACATAGTTTATCACAGAGTAGCAATGAAAAATTACCACCCTTGAAGAGTATACTAATCAAGATGTCATTAAAACTAACTACAAAAGTAAAAATTTAGATATAATCAGTACAAATAGTAGAACCTCTCCTCTTTTTTAGGGCAAGAGATGTACTAGAAGCTCTAGTGGGTGCTGCTATACCATGATTTAAAGAAAAAAAATATTGAAAGCCTATCTGGGATCTGAACTTGAAACGCGTTTTACTCGAAATTATAGAAACCCAATTACATCCCTTTGCTTCTCACTGTATCAAATGTTAAAAAACAGCTGCAAGTAATTGAAATTTCCGGTACTAACTTTATGGTGCATGATTGATAAATATTGAGAGACTGGCCAAAACTGTATACCCCTCTTTAGCCGACATTCCGAAAAGAGCCGACACGCCTTGAGACTGACCAGCATGCCGGAAAAATTGAATTTTGAGGCATGCCAGATAATTTGGTGTTCATTTCAAAAAAAAAAAAGTGAGCTCATGGATGAAAAGACATTGGGCAAAAGCCAAATGCCGATTTGTTAGCACTGTTTTTATGCATTTATATGTACAACTATGCAATCTATTTTAAGTTTGAATTGAATCATATGTAGCTCTGTATTAAACTGGTTTTACATGATGATATGGAAACATTTTGGTGACGCGTTATTTGAAATTTAATTGTTTTTAAATTTTTAAAGCATTGATTTTAAATTTAATTATGTTTAAATGTATAAATTAAACATTTACAAAAGTTTCTAAAGCATTGTTAAAAAATCAAAAATATCTAATTAAATAAAAAAAAATTGGATTAAAATAAAAAAAATTCCTTTTTTTTTCCAAAAAAAATCATGTGTGTTTTTTTTTTTTTTTTTACACCCTGATCATTATCATCATTATCATTATATTCCAAAACTGATACTATAGGTTTATGGTTACTGAAATAGGAAAAAAACAATTTTCATTCGAATCTATTTAAATATCTTATAAAGACAGCATTAATTGTAGTTTGGTATCTCGTTGTTGTGCTAAGATTGTGATCATCAGACATCGTTAAATAAAATTCCCTACTTAAAAATTCAATTAATGGTAGATTTTCATCATCTGCAAAGTTGATGTTGAAATCCCCACTCAAAATTATTGGCATATCAAAGCTCTTCCCAATTTTATCTTGAAAAAATGCAAAAGCGTTTTTAGAATAAATAAATAAATTTTCACATGAAAAAACTTGTATTACGCTTATAGACGTAGCCGGGGCGTGCACAGAAATTTTGGGGTCCGTCACAAATGACTTTTACGGGCCTGCCTCCATATTGTTTACCCTAATGTCCTTATATATATTTCGCCCTCATTTAAAAAAGCTCGGGCCTCGCTCGGGCTCGGGTCAACTGGTGCCCCTTCTCCCCTCTCCTGTGCACGCCCCTGGACTTAGACAGTGAAATATAAGCAGCATTACAACTAGCTGTCCAATTTCAGAGTGGCAACGGCAAACACATATCTCACCGATATCAGAAACATTGTTTTTGCTTATCTCAAACGAGCTGATGTGTGCATCACATGACTTCCTTTTACTCCAATTTAATGTCATTTCCCCATTATTCGCTATTTTAATGTGATTTAATCGTTTACTCTCTCAATATCACCAACAGTGGCCAAATTAAAACCTAATTTTAAAAAACCGCCAAATTTGTCGCCAAGTGGGCGACAAAACTTGGCGGTCAAAAGACTGCCGATATATAGCCAAGTGTCCGACAAATTATAACACTACTTGAGTTTACATCGAAATTAACGCTGATTTCCCCCCAAAAAGGGGCAAAAGACCCCCTTAGGAACATCCGAATGCAACCAAAAGAGAAGGTGCACAACTAGGCCCCACTACGAATCTACGTACCAAATTTCAACTTTCTAGGACATACCGTTTTTGAGGTATGCGAGATACATACACACATACATACGTACATACAGACGTCTCGAGAAAATTCTTTGTAATTAACTCTGGGGTCGTCAAAATGGATATTTCGGGTGTCTGTAGGTTTTTAGGTACTTATCCACGTCTGGTCGGGTCGAAAAAAAAAAAAAAAAAAAAAAAACTCAACGTTTGTTCGGGGGTGAGAAAAATGGAAATTAAGGCTGATTTTTGAGTGAAAATTTTTTCGCGAATACAATACTTCCTTTTTTGTAAAAGGAAGTAAAAATACCCAACGCGCCACAAGAAGTTTTCACTTCAAAAATAATACATAACTTAAACATGTTTCCTTCTGAAGAAGAAATGCAGTGCCCCGGGTAAGAATCAAACTCAGGATCGTAAAGATAGCTCACTCAGGAATTGGATCGTGAAACTGACGCGCTGCTGACTGTGCTACCGAAGCTCGTTCTACCGACTAAAACAACGCACGTAAAGGAACAGAGAGATGCCGCGCATGCCCTATATCCGAATGTCGGTGACGGTGTCGCGAAATGAATGGTTTTCCCCACCTCAAAAATGCTCAACACACCTAAAGAAGTTTTCACTTCAAACATTGTTAAGCATTTTCTTTTTCTTCTTTTTGCAGTTCGCATGTTGTACTGTCATTGAATAGCACATCATGGATTACATTTTCTTTGTAGGCACCATGGAGGATTTTTTTACATAACCGCAAAAAAAAGTGCGGCTTAGCTCCCGGATTTACTATGTATACTTAATATTAAGAGAGAGAGGCTGGATTTTTTTTTTTTTTTGTTCGGAGGTAATCTCAGGAACCATAGCAGCTATTTGAAAAAATCTTTCACTACATGAAAGGTGCATTCTTACTGAGTGACATAGGCTATAAATTATGCATATATGTATTTATATTAATTTTTTAAATCAATAGTTTGTCTTCGCTGCGAGTTTTTCGTACTGTTTTATTCTTATACATGTAAAAACTAACACGGATTGTCCCGCAGTCGCAATGACAGAATGCTTGAAGGCTCTCTTTGAACTGTTAGGCTGAGGAATGGAAACACGCGAAAAAAAAATTGAGGCTGCAGATGATAAGGTATATAGCATTCTATTAGCATCCACTGTTAACAAGCATTTAGAGTCACAGAATATTTATGCTTCAAGATTTATTTAAACGAATTATGACTGAGATTCACTTCAGGGAATTTAGTTTTTAATTTCAAGCAATGCAGATAGACGATACTAATCCGTGTTTCTAAAAGTTGTAATTTTGCATGCGTATTCAGCCTATCTATTAAGGTTTTTTAGTAATATTAAAATCGAAATCAGAATTATCTGCTAATGAATTAACTTCAGTACATTTAGTTTAAAAAAAAAAGGTAATTGCACAAAATTACCGAGCATTCAAAGTTAAGAGCAAGGAGAAAGAACATTTGACAAAGAGGAGGAATAAATAAAAATTATTTGGAGAAATATTCTTCGTGATGACCGCATTTAACCATTTAAAGCGATATAATTAAACAGTATAGCTCACAAATATCCTATCAGAAAGAAAGAGAAATTGCCAATAAATAAATAAATAAATAAATAAATAAATAATAAATAGAGGCATTTAAAGAAAGAAAGTTTTTCGAAGAAAACAAATAGAAGAGGTTTAAAGGCATCCCGGGATTGAGAAATATTTACCTATTAGTAGAATATACAACATGCTTCCTACTATACTGTTAAAATTACAGGTTGCATTTGGTACCTTTCAAGGGTGAAAAGCTTGTTCACCAGCGGCACCTTATACGGTGTCGAAATTGCACCCTTAACAGGAGCGAAAAACTGGCACCCTCAACCCAGCGTGCACCGCGGTGAAAAATAGAACCGTATGGCAGATCATTGGCACCCTTTCTGTTTCCTGTTCCTGTTACTGACCTCCCCCCCCCCTCCGTGTTGGGTGCAGTTTTGGATAAAATTGTGTAAATTATTATTTGTTGTTTTGAGTTATAAAAAACTAAGTCTTGGTACATTTTCCACATTGAATAGCTCTGAAAATGATTAAAACTTGTAATTTCAGGTATTTGATCGCATTTCAACTTTCCAACGTGGTTTAGAAGTGTTCATCACTTTAATTTGTCTGTTCGTGCACTAGTTTTCGTACATCCACTTGAATTGCTCAGTAATTTTAATATGTTATTGACATTTACTGCAGCACGATCGTACCGAAAATGAAGAGCGTAGGTATTTGTAAATCATTTACAGGAACAACCATAGGTATTAAATTATATTGCAATCATGGAAAAATAAAATCGTTTCATAAACGTTCAAAATTTTAATCAAAAGCCACATATCAAGAGCCGTATGTATATATGATTCAGCATTTAAATATCCGTATAGATGATAAATAAGCACTTTTTTTTTTCCAATGTGAAGTTTTTCGACAGATCAAAAGCCAAAACAAATTCTAACGATATATTCAATCTTACTAGAGTGGCGAAAAAAGCTCAGTCATTCGCTTCAAGCAATAACGCCGAGGAAAGCTAGTTAACTTAGACACGAGACAATAAATTAAAAAAAAAAAAAAAAAAATCGAGACGGAGAAGGAATTTCTTTTTCAAACCGCTTTTCTTTTTTTTTATCCGAGCTCTTATGTTTTGTTTATACGCAGCAGCGTTAGAATTTCCCTTCACTTGCTCTTGCTGAGTGCATCACATTGTTAACAATAAATCTCTTAGTTAAAAATTCACAAAATCCCTGAAAATACAAGCAAGTAAAACCCCCTATTAAAAATTAATAGTTGAAATAACTTTTCAAATATCATCTAATTTAAGCGTTTTGATTATTAAATGTTACTTATCCAGTGCTGATAGCTATTTTTAGGTAAAATTTATGCATGATAGAAATAGCATATGTACATAACGGCTAACTGAAGAATCAAAGTACTTTGAAACACTTATAAATATGTTCAGAAGCCTTCAAAGCTACACTGTGATCAAATGCCTGTACTTACGCGAAATTTTGAAGAGTAAATTGCAGAAACCTTTAGTTTTAATCCAATTTCGTACTTCATTCAATGTGGAAGTGCATCTACGTTGTTACTTCGTTCGTCCGCCATTGATTGTGATTGATGAACGATGTCATCAGAGTGCATACGCCGACGTTTCACCCTCTCTTTTAGGAGGTCCGTCTTCACATTTATTAGCGTCATTCAACTTATTCGCAATTCCTAGCCTGCATTGCTCCTTGAGGCACCGTGTTTTCACCTCAGGGAGCCAAATAGCTATTCAAAGGCACCCGTAGTTTTGACAGTGTAGCCAATCGAAAATTTGTCACTTAAGAATTCATTTAGAATATTTTCTTGATCCAACATATGTTTCCAAAGTCTTTTGACAATTAAAAGCTCTGCTACCTTATCAAGCATCATGTAAAGGACTCGGTTTTATAGAGGATGAAAAACCTAGGGAAAAAAAAGCTTATTGGATACTTGTAAGGTCCTAAACTGATATAATTGTTTATAACTTCTGTAACTTTTAGGTCAACTTTTAGATCCTAATGCTTTATGGCAAACATTTTTTAAAAAAGTCTCTGTGACGACATTTTGCAAGGAGTGTGTCAGCAGAAATACTATGATTGTAGCTCAATGTCAAGCGATATAAACCAAAGTCTAATTTTTTAAAAAAAGGTAAAATTTGTCAGTAGCCATTTGTTTACCACTAACTCAAAGAATCAATGAAAACAATTCTATTAAATTTGATTGCCACATGAAAAACAGGAATGCAAATTAATGGTTATCGGTATACCCGGTGAAACTGAAAAAAACTTAATAAATTCAATACTAGCCAAAATTAGAGCAACTGACTTTTGCAATGTTTTTTTACGAAACTGCCGGGACTTTACTTAGAGGTGGAAAAGATGATTATTCTACATTTAAACTACTTTGAATATCTCCTCCAGAAAGATTCCGTATGTTCTACACACACGCAAAAAAAAAAGAAAAAAAAAAGGGCTAATAAGGAGAACTTCGTCAATAGGGTGTCTTTTAATGTAGGACGAATGTTCGATGAGCCAATGTTCAGCTATAGAAGGCGTTGATAGAACCCTTAAAGGCCGAAAAGGTTCAGAGAAATTTATGCGAGGTGTCACCTTCCTACTTGACGGTGACTTTCATCAAACTCTTTTTGTGGTGCCTTAGAGGAACGCGTGCAAATTTCCTTCAAGCTTGATTAATTCAAGAAGTCACCTTTTAGGGACCCTTTATCATCTCTGTATCTTAAGAACAACTGTAAGAGCCCGTTTAGGAGATGGTAGTAAGCATTTTTTATTGCAAGTAAGTAACGGAAAAATGCCTGGAACAGAATATCTTTTTAAAATAGATGAGTTGGGAATTTTTCTGTACATGATTTGATCCTCAATGTTTATTCTGAAACCAAGACTCTTTGTCAAAAAAAAAAAAAAAAAAAAAAAATACTTGGGTGTGGCAGAGGGCTATATTTTTTTACATAGTTTTTTCTCATCCATATGAATTAATTCTCCTCACCCCTCCCGACTTCTCTTCCTGCTTTAAAAACTAAAGGCGACATTCCAATAATTTTATTGCTAAACTTTAATTCGCCTAATCTGTGCAATGGAATTGGATCTCAATTAAATTCACTATAGAATAGTATGATTTAGGATATTGTTCTTGCAGCACCAGCAGGTATATCAGTTGGATCATATTCCTTTTAAACCATTGTTCCTGCATATTTCCTTTTTCAATTTAAGTGAGTACAATATCCAATGAAAATTTCTCATGTTATCCCCACCATCAATTCTGAAGCTCAAACGTACAACTATACGATATGTATAGCAACGTTATGTAGGGGAAGATTGTTGTTCAGTGGAAATTACTTGTTAGTCTCTCTTAAAGAGGAAATGAGTTAATTCAATTTGTTTCTAACTACATAGAAACAAAACAAAAAATGCTGCTTACTATTAAATTTCAAATTAAAAAGCACCTGATTAATATCTATTTAAGATAGATAGTTTTTTTACCCGAACCAGGTCGGGATGGGCCGCTAGTCTTTACTAATAATAAAGCTGAAAGTCTATCTGTCCGGATCTCTCTCTGTCTGTCAGAATTTCTGTGACGCGCATAGCGCCTACACCGTTCGGCTGATTTTCATGAAATTTGGCACTAGGTTAGTTTCTAGCATGGGGGTGTGCACCTCGAAGCGATTTTTCAAAAATTCATTGTGATTCTTTTTCTATTCCAATTTTAAGAACAAAATTGTCATAAGATGGACGAGTAAATTACGAAATTGTCATAACGTAGAACCGTAACATGGGCACAAGCCAATTGGCGAGATACGAAATTATCATAACTTGGAATCGTAACATGGGTACAAGCCAATTGGCGAGATACGAAATTATCATAACGTGGAACCGTAACATGGGCACAAGCCAATTGGCGAGATACGAAATTATCATAACGTGGAACCGTAACATGGGCACAAGCCAATTGGCGAGATACGAAATTATCATAACGTGGAACCGTAACATGGGCACAAGCCAATTGGCGAGATACGAAATTATCATAACGTGGAACCGTAACATGGGTACAAGCCAATTGGCGAGAAAATTCACCACACATTATTTGTAAATATACAGGCGAACCAAAAGACCTTTTAATTTTTCAATTTCGGGTGCCGTGTGTGGGTACCACTAGTACTTAATAAAATAATAGTTTACTTCCAGATTCGATCGCTTTCAAATCAATCAGCATTTCAGAAACTAGAGTCGCTTTCATTGCTCCAAAAATGTAATAGTGGTTGTAGGAGGAGAGAAAAAAACAAATGGCAGTAATGCACGAATAATTTGGTACGTACCTGCATTTAGGAATGACTGCCTCTGGTGATCATGAAGTGATATTGTTTATTCAGGAGAAAAAACAACAATAAAAAATAAAATTCTCGTAAACCAATATCGGTTTAACAAGGCTCTGCTTTAAAGAGTTTCGGATAACGGAGATTCTACTATACATGCAAAAGAAAAAAAAACAGATCAAGAGATTCGTTAACTAGTTAAGAAACCTATCACAGCATTTAGTTAGAAATAACAACTGAAATACAGTAGACGACAGAAGAAAAAAAAATAAAAAAAACCCCACATTTTTTTAATACTATCCCAACAAAACGAAAGCTGTTGTTTGGTGGTAAGAGGTGTTGTACAAAAACAAGTGAGCCTGGGTGCTAAGAAAAAGGTCACCACATTGTTTTTGTGGAAGGAACCTTCGTGATCGGACGGAGCTCTTTTGAATCCTTCTCGTTGCGCCACGAAATTATAGAGCTTGCAGCGATTTCCATTTATCTTGCCTTACTATCGGTCATAGGAGCCGAGCAGAGATTGCACTAAATGATTCTCGACCACGAACCCCCTCAGTTTAAGGCTCAAATATTTAACTCAGAAATGAGACTGCGGGGAAGATTCCATACTACAAATGGCCCTTTCTTCGCACAAAAAAGATAAAATAGTTTCAGTCATTTTTTCCTTCGGCTCACTTTCGAAATCCAACATCTTTGGTTGAGATTCTAACTCGGAAATTCGAGAGCTTCTTTCACATTATCTATTTCGAATGGTATGTTTAATGGGAAAAGATTCAAAAATCGTACATACATTTTAGTATGTAACTTTTGGGAAGAGTTTCAAGAAAGAGTTCCAAACTGTGCACTATATTAATTAGATGTGCACTATTATAATTAGAGACATATTAGTTATGAAACTTTGAGAATATCTATCGGCTGTGCAGCATCTTGTTTATACTGCAATATATTTAATGGTATTTTACCTGTAGTATAAATAAAGGCATTTCATAGCCCTTATTTATCCCACTGGAACACTAGTTTTATTTGTTAATTATGATTATTCATACTTTTACTCAAGGAAGTACACAGCGGGAACTTTTCGGCCTAAAAAGCCGCCTTGACTCAAATAAGTTCAAGAACGAAGCATTAGGCATAAAACGGGTAGATTTTTGATAGTAAGTCATTCAGCATTAAAAAAAAAAAAGGGGGGGTGCTTTCCGTTTGAAAAATAATAATAAATTTTAGAATCTAGATCATTCTCATCTTCTCATCAGCAATTTACAGATGACTTGTCTTCAACTCTGCTCAAGGCAACTGTAACTGTGTGATGTGCAAGTACTTCCGTAGCTTCCAGTAGTATAAATATGAGATTGCAAGATAACATATTAATAATGATTAATACATGATTGTGTGCACACACAAAAAAAAAAAAATACGTAACGTTTTATCCTTTTTTAAAAAATATTTTTATATGAACTTTCCCTTTCCTTCCATAATCACCCTTTTGATTATCCCTCAATATTCGATCTTGTGACTGTCTTGGATTCGACCGTACTAAGTAAAACATAAGAATAAATGATTGCTACTTTTAAAAGAAGATTTTAAAGTTATTTTATGGTTTTTTTTCGATTCTTTTTTTGCATGTTTTACGCTATTTCATGCAAAAAAAGAGAGAGAGAAACTGGGCTATTAACTAGGCTTAAGATTAGGAAATGTAAGAAGACCAAAACTGATAGAAACTACAAACGTAGTTTAAATAAGCTAAACTGGCGACTAAAACTTTCGAGTAAAAAATTAATCAAAATCAGGAATAATCATGTATGTAAGCAGGTAAGATATGCTTGAGAACGAAACGCTGGAAAGTGAGGATAAACTCTTTGAAGCAAGGTGGTTTCGATCGAAGCCACTTTTTTAAATTTATTTATTATATATATATATTTTTTTTTTCATCGGCCAACTGACACAGTGGCTTCAACAATTGACTGATTTTTTTTTTTTTTTGGTGACCTCAAACGAAGCGACGGTGCCTCAAAGAATTAACTAAATAAGATAATTATCGAAAGTATTTTAATAAGCAAACGTATTTTAATGTGTGAACTAATTTAAACATATGTTAATTTTGGCAAAAATGATGATCACATTCATTTTCTATCTAATATGATTTGAAAACTTGCTTTCTCTCTCACGAACAAAAAGAAAAACGTGGCTGTTTTAATTTCGTTTTTCTGAGTGTTTTCTTTGCAGCTATGGTAGCATTTTCTTTGCTCCTAGTGAAATCGATCTTTCGATTGAACGGAAGATATGAAGAACGTGATCCAAAGGGCTTTATAATCTTTATTACGCTTTATTTTGTTTTTATTTTTTAACGCAATCACTTTATCTCCCCCCCCCCCCAGTTCAGACAGGTTTTTCTTTTTCTTGGGTTAAAAGATAGGGTGGTATCTAACAGTGACTCATGTCTCATATTTTTAAACACACTTTTTTAAGTGTCCAACTTTGTCTAGCAACATTATTTATTCGATTAAACAAATTTAGTTTCAGACAGATTTTAACTCACGCAGTTGACATTTTTTCCTACGCTTTTCGTGAACGTGATTGAGAATTTTGGCAGCGAGTACTTAATTGTAAATCGTAAATTTTATTTTCTGTAATTTTGATTAATGTTGCTTAGTTACTTATTCTAAGCGAGAGAAAAAAATGAAACGCTAATTCTTGTCCATCATGAAATATCTCCATATCCATGCCATCTATAATTAGAACGTTTTGAGCAAAAACAATAAATTACGGAAAGTTTTTTCCTTCAGTCGCTCAGAACGTGAGGGGAAATCTGATGGAAAATTTTTATCCATCCACTCTTTAATTTTGTAACAATAAAAAGAAAGTTATCACATATATGAAACTTATGCCAAAAATGCTAAATGCTTCCTATTGGTTTCAAATCAGTCTTTTGTAATTATTAAAAGGCCTTTTTACTTCCTTTTACAAAAAAGGAAGTATTGTATTCGCGAAAAAAATTTCACTCAAAAGTCGGCCTTAATTTCCCTTTTGCTCACCCCCAAATGAATGTCGAGTTTTTTTTTCGACCCGATCACACGTACATATGTACCTAAGTACGTATAGACGCCCGGAATATCCATTTTGAAGTTTCGCGAGTTAATTACAACGAGTTTTCTCGTGACGTCTGTATGTACGTATGTATGTGCGTATGCGTGTACGTTTGTCGCATAATTCAAGAACGTTATGTCCTAGAAAGTTGAAATTTGGTACGTTGACTCCCAGTGGGGTCTAGTTGTGCACCTCCTTTTTTGGTTGCATTCGGATGTTTCTAAAGGGGTCTTCTGCACCTTTTTGGCTGGAATTCATTGCTAATTTCGATGTAAACTCAAGTGGTTTATAATTTGCCCGATACTTGGCGATATACCGCCAGTCTTTTGGTCGCCAAGTTTTGTCGCCAAGTTGGCGACAGATTTGGCGATTTGTTTTAAATTAATTTTTTTTTTTTAAATCTGGCTTCAATTCGGCCACTGTTGGTGATATTTAGAGAGTAAACTATTGAATCATATTAAAACTGCCAATAATGAGAAAATGACATTAAATTGGAGTAAAAGGAAGTCATGTGATGCACACATCAGCTCGTTTTTTTTTTTCAAGATAGTTTTGATCCTTATTGTTAAGCTTAAAATGAGAAATAGCCTGTCATAGTTTAACGCCTCTGTATACTTGATCAGATGCCACTTTTTCAAAAAGTTTCTTTAAATATTTCACATTCACAAATGACTATGAAACATTGTATTAAGGTAAAACATGTGACAAAGGACCACCTGGTGACAAAAAAGTGCAGATACGATTTCTTTGCTTAGCATGGAAGATTTGTCGTTTAATCCTCTGAGGCACATTTTTTAATTGTATATACAGTGCTGTGTTTGAAAAAATAGTACTTGGGGGGGACTCGGCAACGAAAATGTGGTTTGAAACCAATTTACATTTCATTTGCGTTATTTTGACAATTAAAAAACAAATATTTCTCGAGACGGCATCCCCTTTCCCGAGCTACAGCACTGTAAGTTTTTTTTTAAGCTGCATAGGGTGATTTGCCAGTAATTGAGCATATAGTGGAAATTTCAAAAAGTTCTATTCATTTTTCCTGGTGAAATTACAAGGGAAAAGAATTGAAAATTTACCTATTAGTGTCAATGAATATATCGAGATTAACAACGATTCATCATTTTTCTGTGTGTTTCATTTACTATAATTCAAACTATTCTAAATGCCAGTTAAAATTTAAAAGAGATTTCGCTAGTAATTGGCCACTTACGTTGTGTAAATGACCAGTGTCAGTCAGTAATTGATCACTTCTTCCTCAGAGAGAAAAATTAAAATCTATACTATTAAAATCCGACCATGTCTTTGCATGTTCGTTCGTTTGTATGTACGTCCGTCTAATGATCACTTCTGATTGTCTGTTAAGTGGATGTCGTCATTACCCGTGGTCATTTTGCCAGTGATGACCTATGTCTCGAAAAGTAATTGCTAAATTTGGCAATATTTGCTCAATTTCTCGCCAAAACTATCGGCGCCAAGCGGATATGACGCCATGACGTCAGGGCCCGATCTAGTTGCTATAGGTGCGACTGTAATGCCTAAATGTTGAAACATTGCTATTAAATATTATGTAAATAATATTTAATACATAGTACATAATACAGACGGCACCATGTCAGTATTAGCGCCGAGCTATAGGGCGAGGCTAAGCGATGGGAGGGGTCCCATAAACTTATCTTCTCCAATCTATACTATTCCAATACCAAGCTGGGCCCTAGTTTCTGACTTGGCTGACATAACCTCTCGGCGGCCCTGATAGTTTTTCCTTCTATTAGTTAATGCCTT
The DNA here is from genome assembly GCF_026930045.1 of Uloborus diversus. Classification (NCBI taxonomy): domain Eukaryota; kingdom Metazoa; phylum Arthropoda; class Arachnida; order Araneae; family Uloboridae; genus Uloborus; species Uloborus diversus. The sequence goes on from NC_072740.1 coordinate 129,869,978, forward strand.
TTTATAGAAGAAAAAAACAATTTTGTTACATGGAAATGTCGATTATAAGCAATTATTTAGTGGTTTACCAAGAATATTTATTAGTTAAACATACTTAGTGAATTACTGGGTACTTTTTTCTGAATAAAAGTTTTATTAAATTTTATTGCATGGTTTTGAGATGCAAAAAAAAAAAAAAAAAAAAGCTTCGAAAACCAACACAAGTTCAATCAGAATTAATTGCAAAAATCTGCAATTTTGTGCAATTAGTTTAATTGCACGAAATTGCAGATTACTGCTGACACGTGTTTCGGTGTTACAAGGAATGTCTTTTTCAATGCAAAAGAAATGAGCTTATGGATGAAAAGAAGCCCGACCCAATTTTTAGGCTCATGTCGAATCAAACCAAAACTTAAGTTCCACCTATAATTGAATGGCTCGGGACAAGAACGTGATAAGCCACACCTTTGAAATAATGAGTTTTTTGGTCTACATGCTGCTTTGATATTCTGTCTAGCAACTAATTGCATTATTTTGTGTAAATTACGGCGCATGGCACCACTAAACATCAAATAATGTTATTGCTCTGAAGAAACATAAGCTGTTTTTGACGAAGAATATGACAAGCCATTTGCTAAGACGGCGGAACCTGGGAAGGACATGTCATGTACATGGAAGAACTCGTTGAATTTAAAGAATTTACCTAAGAATTCAAGTGATGATTCTTCTTTAGATTTTAGTTAAAGTGTTGAAGATAAAGATTATCAACCTTCAAATCAGGATTCATCATCTTCAGAACAGGTAAGTTCAAAAAATAATAATTAGTGACTAGTCATACTACTGCTTCAGAAGTTTCAGATAATTATTAGCAGAAAAATAACGCACATTAAATTCCTTTTTTTTTTTTCGAAATAAACAAGTCTTTTGAGTTTTTGAGTGGAAATTCTTCCTACTGAAAGTTTATTTAATAATACCATAAAGAATTTTACATAATTGATTGAACGAGTCAATATTGTTGTAACCTTAAGCAGGATAGTGTAGCATGTCATACTATCGCTCCCTTTAATGTCTTCATGTTTATCCAGGTTACTGTTTCTTCAAACTTGGAAACACATTGAACATTGTGGGGAGCCAGTTGACTTTTCATCAGCTTTAGCGTTTCGTTTCACCTCCAAGAACATATCAAGCTTATTTATCATACATTCATTAAATGGAAACTTCAACAAAGTACAGTTTATCACAGTTGGACAACCTGTTGATTTTAAACTTCACTCACTTGAACCGAAGTTCCAGACGCCACTCAAAACAAATGAGAAAAAATGTAAAGATGTTAAATCACTCCTTCCATTCATTCCCCCGATTTACCACAACTACTATAATAATCTTGAACCAAACAATGAAGTAGATGACAAAGTAACTGAATTAATATAGTAAAAAATATACGATTTAACATACTTTAGAATTTTGTGAAATGTTATAATTTTGAATAAAATTTTGAGTCTATTTTCTAGGCAGCTACTTTGGAGATTTTCACATGGACAGCAAATATTCACCTTTTTTTAAAAAGAGTAGATTTTTGGGGCAGAAATGTGACAAACCACAAGATGAGTGACTTTTTGATCAAAATATTTTGTTTTCCATAACTAAAAGTGAAATAAACATGACACAATGGATTATGTCATCTAGAGAAAAACATATCTGATTTTAGTATTGCAGAATATACAATGTATAGCACCAAAAAAAAAAAAAAAAAAAAATTGTAGAATTTTTCAAAAGTTGAAAATTGGCTTACTGAAAAATTCACATCATGTGGCATATCACATTCTTGCCCGAAGCTCTTCAATTATAACAGAGCATTTCGTTGGATGCTAGAAATTTGTTCTAGAAACCAGATAAATAATAAAATCTTCTTTTTCACATTTTTGTGCTCCACTGGAGAATTACTGGCGGGTCACTCTATAAATATTTCACAATTCTACTTCTGAAATTGGAAAAATTGTGCTCAATATTTAACGAGGAAACGAAGGGGGGGGGGAATGAGTTCTCTTCTGAAAGACCATGGAGTAAACATAAAGTTAGTAAAGTGAAAAGAAGAACAGAAGTTTTTTTTTTTTTTTTTTTCATTTAGATTATATTTAAGAAAATCATGAAAATATAACGTCTAATACTTGGCATTCACTTAAATTTCTGTTTTGAAGTACGAATGAAAAATTGAAGTAACTAGAATTTCAATTGAAAATGTTGAATCCGACATGATACAGTATATTTGTATTTTGAAAAAGCGTTCAGTTGTCAAATTAAATTTTTATTTTTCAGATTAACTGGTTTCAGCACATAATAAAAAACATTTATTTGTTCAATCATGCCTTTTAAAAAATTACTTTTAATGCATGAATAAAAAATATATTTATCTTTAAGAATGTAATGCAATTGGTAAAGCATTTTTTTCTGAAAGTTAACAAGTCCGTTAAATGAATGGGATTTAAATTGAATAGCATATAAAATAATGTGCCTTTTTGTAATTGAAAGTGAACCATGATCTTCAATAATTCCCTCTAGCAATGATTTTTACTTTTTTGCTGTTTTAATTTATCTTTTTATCATAAAAAAGACTTTTTAGTTTTAAGACTATATTTCCTTTTAAGTATATTTTAAGAAAATAAGCCCAAACATCTCAAAAGTCAGCACCGAGCACTTAATTAAAAAAAGAAAAGAAAAAATTGGGTGTTTGGGAGGGGGGGGGGGGGAATTAGCGCTAACTAGACTATTTTTGCCGAAATATTGTTGAATTGTTGCCTACCTCGCCTCCAAAAGCTTACAATGTGGCCCTTGAGTGAAAAAGGTTGAAGGCCACAGCTCTAATCTACTAAAATGACTATATAAAAAAAAAACATATTTTGTTATAGAATTAGAGGGTTCAGTTTAAGTTTCGGCAACCTTGACATAAAACTCACTGATTTGCTGCTGGATGAGGACTTCTGAGTCTTACAGAATCAAATATTGTTTAAAAATTAAAATATATTTTGAAAGGTGCTGTTAAAAGAAAAAAAAAAGAAATTAAATCCGACGGAGAAAAAGTAACACAGAACTGTTCAAAGAAATAGCGCATGATTGGTATTTTTTGTTTAATGAAATTTTTATTGGACGTCATCAAAAATTTTGAACGCCTCTGTAAGCGTATGTTACGTACGAAAAATCAGAAAAACTCCTTAAAAGTAGTCAAGCGTATCTTAATGCTTTGTATTAAAATTTAGCAGGGTGGAAAAAAATTAAAATTTGAAAATATATATACATATTTTTTTTTTTTAATACATGTCAAACACACTATATTTTAAAAATAAAAGAGACTCAAGTTCATTCTTTTTTTATGGAATTGATTACTATTATGGTCCTCACTGTTTTCATCTATTTCACTCCTCCAAAAAATGCTAAGGAGTATTTTCACGGCTTGAAAAAAAAAAAAAAAAAGAAAAGAAAAGAAAAAGGGGAAGGAAGGGGAGCTTAAATTCGTTTCGGACAAAATCAAAGTTTTCGCAAGCTAGAATTGCAGCCTGGTATTCACTCTATGTTTCTAAAAGTTGTAATGTTACACAAACTTCAGCTTACCTTATCTTCGTTTTATTCGTTTTAAATATAATATTTTTTTTTTTTGAAATTTTAAAGATTTTGTGGTAACCAACTAATACTCATCGTCTGCAGCATGGATTGTCTAAATTTTTTTAGTAGCAACCGTTGGTTTTTTTGATTATCTTTTGTTAAAATGTATTAGTTAATTCTAAGATTAACGTATATATGCAAAAATGATTGATAAGAAATATTCTCAATACGAGTTTAATAAAATGGATTTCTTCTTGAAAAAAATAATAAACTTTTTGGCGGATTTTTTACCTGTCAAAGCTTTTTTCGGGAGAATTACGATAACGTGGAACATCCCAATAGGCGATTTAACATCCAGCTTTCGTTAAGAATTTTTGACAGCGTGATTAAACTTTTAGATTTAATTTGTCCTCAAATTTTTTTCAACCAATAAAACACGAGAAAAATGTATTATTAGCGAAAAAATAAAGTAAAAGGATACGAAATCAACTACGATCAAGTGAGAACAATAAGATGATTGCTAAAAAAAAAAAAAAAAAACAGCGGTATCACTGGACATGATTTGAAACCTTGTATTGGTGACTTCAATTTTTTTTCCGCTTTTTGTTAACGATAGGAATGAAACGTGTCGAGGAGAAATGAAATAGTCGAGACGGAAAGGTGGATAGATCGATTGGGCGAAAACGGATCTCGGCGAGTGGAATTTAATTTGTGTCTCTCCCCGGTGTTTCGGAGTGAGAACATCCATTCTCCGGAGCCTGTCATGAGGCCAGTACTGGAAATTGCGGCAAATCATCACGCTTATTATTGAAATTGCAATAATCATGGCGTTTATTTGTCACAGAACCTTCCCTGACTCTTTGAAACGCCTTTTCAAGTCATGTCCTCATTTTGAGAGCCTGCTTTGTTTGGGGCGGCGCAACGAATCACGAAATGATAGAGTCTGGGCTTAATTGAAGAACAGATGGCATCTAAGTGCATGCTCATTACGGCTCAATTTGCACGTTTCCCATGCCATAAAAGCTCTTGTCGCCATCCACTTGCACACAGTTCCATTTCCATGCTTCCTCCAGGCAGCTCCTCGCTCTTCTTAAACTTGCCCAGGATTACTATTTTGCGTCAGGAATACACAGTTAAGATATCTTCCTACCCACTACCGGTAAGTGCATGATGCCTTCGAAACTCCATTCATGGAGAAATCTTTTTTACACGCTTTCTCAACCACCCTTGGATAAGGAGTCCCTCACATCTTTGAACAAAAACTCAGCATATGTAACTTTAACTGTCCCTTTAAGTGCCCGACGCTTCCTCTCCGGAACAAGAACTAAAATCTGTTACTCTAACGTAAAACTATTCATTTTTGAATCTTGACTACGTGGTGGGATCAGGAGAACTCTGCCGTGGAGAAGGTAAAGAGCAGTTTCTGCAGGCTAATCATTTTTCTTTTTCTTGTTTTTGTTGTTCATTTTTGTTCTCTATTGTACTTTTGTTTTATTGTGCAAGCTTGCTTATTTGGTTTCGGCTGAAAATAAAGTGCGAAACAAAACGTCAAATTCCGACCTTTTACTATTCGTCTTTAATACAAAACGCGTTTCTCCAAATTTCTCAAAAACTATTTTACTGAGATTTACCTTCCCACGGCAGAATTATTCTCTCTTCCACTGTTTTCACTTGAAACTTAAATCCTTGTTTTAAGAACTTGATTGCTTCCCCATAATTTTATTACTTATTGCAGCATCATGTTAAGTATAGATTTAAGTAAGTTTTTAGTAAGTTTTTACCTGTACTCTCACACAAGGATTTTAAAACATTGTTTTGGGTTTTTAGATATTCATCTGAAAGTTTGTTCAGCAAAACTGTTCCTTTTTCGAGTGTTTTCGAATACATTTTTCTACCATGGTGAATCTTGTTTTCATTTATCGTAAATTATGTATTTTTCTTTAATGCAAGGGTTTGAAGTTAGCTCATGCTAAGACACTATAAAAATCCGCATGAATCAGAATTCTTGCACAGCAGTAGAAAACTGTATATGAAGACGGCAGTTCTCACTTACAATGGTTACATAAAGTAATTTTGAAAATGTCTTCTTTCTTTGAATTTGTCTTCTTCCTTAAAATGACTGCTTCACCTCCTTTTCTTAAGCACTTTTTGTTTTTTTAATGGAAGACAAAAAAGGTGACAGCTCCACTTTTTTGCTGGTTTTGTCTTTTACATTGAAACACATAAAGGAAAATGTTATTTATCATTTTCTACGAGAGATCGAGACATGACCAATTAATATTACAGCTCATATTCAAAATATAGTATAATTGAGGAAAAGCGATAAGAACGAAATTATTTTCTTTTTTTTTTTTGATACTGAGCAAATGCAAATTAATTGCTTACAAATGAAAATTGGAATATTTAAGTAAGACTTTAACATTTACTAACTATTAAATAACAATAAATTAGATATTACAGTATTTTTTTGAAAAACATCTAAATACTAGAATAACATTTAGATTGGTTCAAAATATTAGAATATTTTATTTTAAGCAAAACTATTTCCTTATGAATATGAAGTAATTAGTAGTTAATGATTTGTAGCATCTCCTTTAGCTCTAATAACAATGTACATTCGTTGTAGCACACTGTATACAAGGGGTTGCAAACATTTCGATCAATATTAGCTCAAATAAACCTTATACATATCACTGACATAGTTTTACTTGAAGGGGGAATTTCTCGGAGTTTTTGAAATGAAATATTTTTGTAAGCGCTTTGATATTCTGATCCACAACCTTTTTGAGTGACGGAAGTGACGTAGTTATTTTATAATTGTTGCCAAACAGAATGAAAAATAACAGCAATTCGTAATTATAAATTTAAATACTTCCGCTTTTTAATTGTTGCCAAACACAGGGGAAAATAATAGTATTTATAAAGTTAGTTTTGTTAATAAATTTAAGAAATTAATTTTAAGATTGAACTTAAGCAAGTATATATTTGGATTTTGGGCACTTTGAACCTATCAAATAATGCAGGTTTTCAAAGATGTCTTTGGTTCAAGGCAAGTCAGTTTAAAAGCGTAATCCACATTGCTTATGATCAGCCTTGAAATTAGTTTACTAACTTTTATTGACAAATTAATTTTATAATGATCATTATTTTTCATTGTTTTTGGCAACAATTACAAAGCAGATTTCGAATATTGTTCTATTCTCTCGTTGTTTGTAATCTATTTTCTTCATTAAAATATTCAATTTTGTGGTGAATATGCGCCTAAGTCAGACGCAGAGAAACAAGAACGTGGCGTGAGAGAAAACATGCGAGTGAAGTGATTAGAGTTTCACTTCTATCGAGTATCTTTACAACACATTTTTTTTCTTCATTATGTGCCATAATTTTTAATGGGATTTGGGGTTTGGTGGTCTGTTGAGTTTGGTGGCAAGAAAGTATCTTAATTTTGCGTTGGCAGAACTAATTCTTAGTTGACATCGAGGTATGCAGTGACGTTAAATCTTGTTGGAAGATGAAATCTGCGCTCATGCAACCCCAAACCATGACACTAGCACTAGCAGCAAATTTTACCGAACGTATAAGGCA